>NC_134401.1:581187-699434 GCF_050003625.1 Haematobia irritans | reverse complement strand
CATGCGATTTGACGCCTTTAGACTATTTTTTGTGGGGCTACGTCAAGTCTAAAGTCTACAGAAATAAGCCAGCAACTATTCCAGCTTTGGAAGACAACATTTCCGAAGAAATTCGGGCTATTCCGGCCGAAATGCTCGAAAAAGTTGCCCAAAATTGGACTTTCCGAATGGACCACCTAAGACGCAGCCGCGGTCAACATTTAAATGAAATTATCTTCAAAAAGTAAATGTCATGGACCAATCTAACGTTTCAAATAAAGAACCGATGAGATTTTGCAAATTTTATGCGTTTTTTTTTAAAAAAAGTTATCAAGCTCTTAACAAATCACCCTTTATATATGCATATGTAGGACAGATAAATAGCATATTCGAAAGTCGAAAGATTAGATTCGTGACCCGGGAAATGTTGGTAACATTTCAATAGGTAGGTCCATATTTGTGTAATACACCATTCAGATTAGCGATATGAAAGTCGGAATCGACTTTTTGTAAGAAATAAATCCAAATGTCGATACACTTCAAATTCGAATAATTGACTTTTGTTTTTACCCAAAGCTTACTAATCGATTTTTTATTGTGATCAACTAACCGACTTTTAACTAAAAGTTGAAATAAAAATGTGTTATAGATCCTTTGATATTGACTATTAGTTGTCAAGTTCTCCTTTTTACATACCAATAGTTGTTGTTCATCAAAAAAGGGATATGTGTACGAGCATACGTACAACTGCATACGTTTTATTCAGTTTAGTATGAAATTTCGTTAATTTTGTATATTTTTCCTTTGATGATCTAGGATATAGTTGAATTTTTCATAGCTGCAAATATATCCGAATGTACACTGAAAAATAAGCATGCGCGGTTCCAAAGATTTTGTCTTTACTTTAGCAATTTTGGTATTGATTACGAGCCAAAGAAGCGAAGAATTGTTAGGTTAGGTTAGGTTAAAGTGGCAGCCCGATTAAGATTCAGGCTCACTTAGACTATTCAGTCCATTGTGATACCACATTAACTAAAAGTACCTATTACATATGGGCACTTCTAGTTTTAACCGCTGAACCTTCTCGATTAATTTCTTCTGTTGAACCAACCAAATTGTTCCAAAAACATTAGCAGACTTCTTAAGTTAACGTTTTCCAGGTCCGCCAGTAATCTGAAGCTATATGCCCCTAAAAATTGCTTACGCCTTACACAAAATACAGGACACTCACATAAGAGGTGTTTTATTGATTCCTTTTCCTCTGCATCATGACAGCTCATACAATAGTCATTATACTTCGCACCAATAGTTTTTGCAAAATCGCCTATCAGGCAGCGACCCGTTATAGCAGATATCAGGAGTGATATCTGGCGTCTCGAGAACACTAGCATATCTAGTGTGCGGTTTAAGTTTAAATGGGGCCATATTTGCTTGGTGTCGTTACAGCCCTTGCAATTCTCCCATCGAACATCGAACATGAAAAACACTACAGTGATCAGGTAATCTTTTCGCTATTCGAAGAAGCGAAGAGTACAAGTAAGGATATTTTTAAAACACAATTTTCTTTTAAATTTGGGTTTTGTGTACTTGCTTCTAGGAAGCAAATTTTGATTTTTCGTTTTTTCAGATTTTTTTCTTTATATTCTATCAAAGTCCTTTAAAAACGAGTTAACGACAACTTACTTTTCCAAATTTGGACTCGACTTCCAGTAGAAATTATGCTATTTTTTAAGTAAAAAACATCTTTAAAACAAAGTGTTGCAAAACATGTCCTATTTTTGACAATATTTTTTCAGTGTATGGCAAACTAGACAACAGTTGTCTCCAATCGTTTCTATTTGTTCTTAGAGAAAATTGTTTAGTCTTAAAAGAAGTATATGTGTGTCTAAAATTTCGTTCCTCCGAAAAGAAAAATCTTCTTGCAGTGTGAAATGTGAAAATCAACTTAACTTTAATAATTCAGAAAAATTCTTCAAAATTAATGAAATCGTCTTTAAGTTTGTTGACTTTTTGTACCTTGACTACAAAGCAAAAAAATGTTTAAAAATAGGAGATGTTTTTCAACACTTTACATAGCATATAGCACATATAGCATAATTTCTACTTGAAGTCGAGTCTGAATTTGAAAATTTAAATTGTCGTTAACACTTTTTTAAAGAACTTTGATAGTACATGAATAAAAAACTGAACAAATATAAAATTAAAATTAGTTTCTTAGAATCAAGTACCCAAAACTAAAATTCAAAAGAGAATTGGGTCTTAAAAGTAACCTTATTCAAATTCTCCCCTTGTTTGGCTCGGAATCAATACCAAAAACAGACAATAAATTTGGAACATGCTTATATATTCCGGACATGCTTTTTTCAGTGTATTGAAGGGATATGATTAGTTACAAATCTGATTATAAAATTATTTGTACAATCTGTCTCGTTTGTTTCACCCTTTGCAATTTATTGTTCAATGGGGAAATGGAATATTTCAGTGGTAAAATGTTCTCCAATAATGGCACGGGCCTCCTACAAAACTAAATCAGTTTTATTATTGGCTCGCTTCAAGTTTTTTGTCAGTTATTATAAACTTTACTTTACAATTCTTCCCTTAGTCCTCTAATTAAATAAATGAAATTTTTACAAAATTTTCAACAAATATATACAGATTTGAACTTTTTCGAATTTGAAAAACTGTTGAAATAAACAACATATTGTTAAATCCCAAGAACCCAGCGATCCAAGTCATCCCTTTTTACTTTGTCATAATCATGTTCCCATGTGGTTTCTCAACTATCCTAGATAAAAATCCAAAGGGTTGCGCTTGAGGGGGATGTTTTTTTATGTACAAAAACATTTTCTGTGTACATAAGTAAATTATCCAGACTCGTGTTTGTCTCTAACATACATACAGGCATTAGCACTATATACTTGTACTTATATCACCCACATTGTGGACTTCGTAATGGTGTTTCTAGTTTGATATTTTCCAGTAGTATTCGGTTCAATGGAAAAGCGTGTGTCAATAAAATTCAACCACTTTTCGAAAAAAAACAATATTCGCCATTTTTTAGAAAAAAAAACGGAATAATACAGAAACATGCTGTAAAGAAAGCTGTTGTGGCTTTTCTTTGTGAAACGACACCCTATTTTCCAACAAAAATACGACAATTTCTTTAAATTACCCATAAAGTAAATGATTTTGTGGTAAAAAATAATATCAAAGAAACTCCATTGTATTTCCAGAAACAAATGTTATTGCTGAGAAGGGTGATGAAATCAAATCCAAAAACAGAGTAAATCGTGGCCTAAGACTAGAAACCAAGTTTGTTTGTCAGAAGTAGTTCAAATATTTTATTGCGATTTCAGAGATATCAATCACTATTAGTAGTTTCATTGGCACTTTATTAGCCCCTAAATGCGCACTGTATCTTTTAAGCTACAGTCGGAAAATAATTATTTTGTTCTGTCTTTTTGGTTTGTTGTATTTAATACATCATAGCGCTATTTCTAAAAATACGTTTTTCCGGAAAATTTGGAGTAATCTGCCGTCAAAAATAAAAATCAAATTTTGACCAAAAATTCAAAAAACTACAAATTGGAAGTTAAGTTACCAGAGATGAAAATAATGTTGGTAAAAAAGCTGTGTTGTGTAAACACATCTCTATTTTCTACTAAAATCAAATTGTTTATTTGTAAATAAAAACTTAGTTTATTTAAGATACAACCGCTATTAAAAAGAACAAAAAACAAGTATATAAAGCAATAAGTTCGGCCGGGCCGAATTTTAAATACCCACCACCATGAATCAAATATTATAGTTTCCTGTGAAAATTTTCAGGGGGATTTGATGACAAGCAGATCAGTTCAACCAGTACACTTCCCGAAGATAAATTCAAAGATTTTACCTATGAAGACTAGATCAGATCCTGGATTTATAAGAACCATATTTGTTTGAGTTTTAGAGGAATCATAAACATCGTGTGCATGTGTGCAAGAAAACGATTAAATAACGCCTTGATTTGAAATCTAACATCTAGATTTTTACCCCCATTATTTAAATGATTACCAGAAGTAAAATCTGGAAACTATAATTCAGTTGCAAGCAATTTTCATTATCAGTGTACATAGAGCGATATTCACCATTTTCGGCACACCTCTTTATGTTCCTAAAATACTTCTAGATTTAAAATTTCATGCAAATTTGAAAAAAAACTATGGTTTCTAAAAGCCCAAGAAGTAAAATCGGGAGATCGGTCTATTTGGGGGATAAACCAAAACATGGACCACTACACGCCATTTTCGGCTCTCATATTTAAGGTCCTAAAATACCTCTAGATTTCTCATTTCAGGCAAATTAGATAAAAACTACGGATTCTAGAAGCCTAAAAAATAAATTCATTTCTTGCACACCTATTTATATTCCTAAAAACCTCCAGATTTTCGATTTCAGGCAAAGTGGATAACAATTACGGTTTCTAGAAGCCCAAAAAGTAATATCGGGAGATCGGTCTATCTGATGGCTATATCAAAACATGGGCCTATACTCACCATTTTCGGCATACCTTTTTATGGTCCTAAAATACCTCTAGATTTCCAATTTGAGGCAAGTTGGATAAAAACTACGGATTCTATAAGCCTAAGAATAAAATCTGAAGATCGGTCTATATGGAGGCTATATAAAAACATGGTCCGATACTCATCATTTTCAGCACACCTCTTTAGGGTTTTAAAATACATCTAGATTTCTAATTTCAGGCAAATTGGATAAAAACTACGGATTTTATAAGCCCAAGACCCCATATCGGGACATCGGTCTATATGGGGGATATACCAAAACCTGGACCGATACTCACCATTTTTAGCACACATCTTTATGGTCCTAAAATACCTCTAGATTTCCAATTTGAGGCAAGTTGGATAAAAACTACGGTTTCTATAAGCCCAAGAAGTAAAAACTGGAGATCGGTCTATATGGGGGCTATACCAAAACATGGACCGATACTCACCATTTTCGGCACACCTCTTTATTGTTCTAAAATACCTCTAGGTTTCCAATATCAGGCAAATTCGATAAAAACTACGGATTCTTTAAGCCCAAGACGCCATATCGGGAGATCGGTCTATATGGGGGATATACCAAAACCTGGACCGATACTCACCATTTTTAGCACACCTCTTTATGGTCCTAAAATACCTCTAGATTTCAAATTTCAACCAAATTGGATAATAAATACGGATTCTAGAAGCCCAAGAAGTAAAATCGGGAAATCGGTCTATATGGGGGCTATACCTAAACATGGACCGATACTCACCATTTTTGGCACACCTCTTTGTGGTCATAAAATACCTCTAGATTTCCAATTTCAGGCAAATTGGATAGAAACTAAGGTTTTTATAAGCCCAAGACCCCAAATCGGGAGGTCGGTTTATATGGGGGCTATATCAAAACTTGGACCAATATAGCCCATCTTCGAACTTGACCTGACTGCAGACAAAAGACGAGTTTGTGCGAAATTTCAGCACGATTGCTTTATTATTGAAGACTGTAGCGTGATTACAACAGACAGACAGACAGCCAGACAGACGGACAGACGGACAGACGGACATCGTTATATCGTCTTAGAATTTCTCCCTGATCCAGAATATATATATATATATATATATATATATATATATATATATATATATATATATATATATATATATATATATATATATATATATATATATATATATATATATATATATATATATATATATATATATATATATATATATATATATATATATATATATATATATATATATATATATATATATATATATATATCTTTAATTACAGTTTTTTAATAAGGGAAATATTATTTACTTTAATGTATTTTTTATAATTTGGATTTTTAAACTAACATTTATTTGGAGATGAATAGGCTTCTTAATATATCGCAATGAAAACTCGATAAATGAGATCTATATCTAAACTTTAATTTTATAGAACCTATATTTAAATCTGCCATATGTAGCTCCCTAAAATTCTTTGTTTTAAAGAAGCAGCATCTTTGACTCGGAATCTATACAAAAGTTCCATAATTTCAAAAAAACTTTAAACTTAAAATGGAAAATTCTGAAAATCATTTTTAGTCTTTAAGGTAGGTATTAAGTTCGAGTTTAGCCGCCAAAAATCGCAATTTTTTCACGATTACTTTTCTTTAATAATCCATTTTAAGGAATACAAACTTTGTCATAATTTGCTTTGGAATATTCCCCATCAAGTTATAAAGAAATCTGCAACAAATATGTATATTTGTATGATTTTTTTTACTGATTTAATTTTCACATTAGTGAAAATTAGCGGCTAAACTCGAACTTAATACTCACCTTTAATCTAAACATTCAATATTTGAGTGAACTTTAATATTAGCTTTGTTTTCGTTAAAATGTCTTTGTTTTAAAGAAATGTCTCCTTCATATAACATATGGTATCCGGCCACTAACTTTTTAAAAGACCATTAATGATTTTATTCTGAATTTAAAACAAAAACGAGAACTTGAAGAATAATCCATCAAAACGATGCTAAAAAAAAATTTTCAAAAAGGTTTCAACAATAAAAATAAAAAATACTCAACACCTTCAATTATACGCCATTCCATAAAAATGGTTGATTATGTTAAGCCATTCCTAGTTTATTAAAAATCCATACATATACACCCGAAATTCCTATCTAAGTCAATTATTTCAATCACTTACCAAATCCTAGCTTATTCACAAACTCTTCTCCGTCAGCTTTTTCCTGAATGCATTAGCCATAACTAAACCCCTACCCAATAGGACAACAACAGGCTTAACAAAATCATCCAATTGTAAAGAAAAACAAAACTGACAAAAATGAGCCGAATTGAATGGAAAAAGCGAAACCCAATAAAAGTCATCCGAACGCCATCTAATGCTATCAGCTAAAAATTTCTTAAAATAGCTTAAATCCTGTGGCAACCAACCAAGCACTCAACTCCCAACCACCCAAAAGATTTTCCTTTCCCCCCAATAAGAAAACAAATTTCTCCGTATTCATTGAAGATTTTTAAATTTTTGGACAGCTTCTCTGGGAGACCTTGTGATGGAGAAGCCTTAAAAAATCATGAAATCGTAGATGGAAACAACAATCGTTAAAGCAGGACGCCATTGAACAATAATTCAACTTATCACCGGCGGATATTAAAAATGTAAAGGACATCACATCCGCCTGACTGGTATTCGGTGGCAGTGAAAAGAAAGTACTTTTGAATGCTCGTATGTATTTGTATGTGTGTGTGTGTACAATTACATGAGGACAGGACTACCAAAAGCAGTTGGCCATCAATGGCATCACCATCATCGTCATCATCAGTATTTGAAACACGCGCTATTTCGCTTTTCAAAATCAATAAAAGCCCATTTGAATGTCCTGTCAGATCTGGAAGGTTGATGTGCCACCAAACCCAACAAAAATGAGAAAAAAAAAACAAATAATCATAAAAGTAAACTAAAGGCAAATGTGAACGTGTGAGAGAGAGGATTGTGGAAAGATGTCATGTACCCTATAATGCTTAAATATTTTAATAAGTCAAACGATTCTGAAGAAGTTTTAACAAAATCGACATTTAGTAAAACAGACGCAGATGCCTGTAATGTCATATTGCATTTATAGCCTTCAGACCTTTAGGCTACACTAATGCACAAGAAATACTTGTAAATGTGTAGCGAAATACCAAGTCGCCATATGCCTGAAATGTAAATTTAAAAAGGTAAAAAATCTCATATTGATTTTGCTGACTATTCTATTGCCAGGAAATATAAGGCAATCTTTACCATCCCCCAAATCTCAAGAAACCCTTATCGGCGGCAAAAGAAAAATTGGAAAATATTTACAAAAATGTCCATCCATGTTTATCTAACTTTGTACAATTTCTCTTTGATTATTTTACATTTAAGAGCCCTTTCGGACACGTTCACCATACCCCACACAATGTGTAAAGGCAAAGGTCTTCCGAACGAATTCCAAGGCAATTCAAATGATGTTAACGGAAAACATGAGTAACACTTAATGTCCTGTGAAAAGCAAAGAGACTACAAACATAAAAAAATAACATTCAACATCACCATTCAGAATTTATTAAGGCCATTGAAAAGCCATTTCGGGCACACATTTAATGAACCGATTTTATTTTAGTAACTTTCAATTGTTATCTAAAGTACCAAATAACAGAAAAGAAACACATTTTGACACATCCCTGGATTCACATATAAATGACGGGTATGTGCTATTGTTTTTTTTTTTTCTTTTTCTACCTTATCCATACTCCATGTCAATATCAAAATAAGTATCAAGAAAGTACTAAGATTTTTCATTGATAGCTAAAGATTTTATATGCGATTAGAAGTTTTGAATTTTATTCGCTTTCACTTACAAAAAACTCTATCATAGACAGATCCTATTTTCAACACCAACGAACAGCTGTTCTCTCGATGCATGATCGCAGCAACACCAACAAATTACAATATCCTTTCCCAAAACAAAGGATTGTAGAACGGGAACAGATAGTCTTCATCATCCTTCTGCAAATGAGTGTCATACATATGAGATATGGAAAATTACGTGGATATTTATCCACATATCCAAAAAAAATCAACTTGGTTAAAAAAAACATCTCAGGATAACAACAGCATCACAAAGGGTTGTTAAAGGTGTGTCTAGCTTTTTAGAAAATTAAAAAAAGAACCAAATAAATCGAAATTTACTGAGAATCAAAAAAAAAAATTATGCGTGTATGCAAATGAAGTTTTCCTCAGATATTAAAAAACGGACGAAGGTAGCATGGATGCTGCGTAAATAAAAAGCCACATGGTTAGGTTAAGCCACTAAAGCGAATGATTGACTTGATGGGTGAATGAGTATTGTCTTTCTCCCATCGTACCTTAATTACAGAAAAAGGATATACGCACAATGGTGGACCTTCAGGGATGAATGTGAACATTACCTACTCTTATGACATTTGAATTTCCTCTCTCTCGCCTTTCCATCGTTTGATTTGTAAAATAAAACGAAAACGAAAATATTTGAATAGATAAAATGATTAAACAAAGAAATTGGGTCATGGGCAAACACAAAAGCAAAATATTAAAAATACAACACACACTACTATCACCGAACTCCATCTTATTCACGTAATTGAAATCGAATTCGTACATAAAGAAAAAAGTCTTTATTCAGGTTTAAAGGAATAAGTCCTTGACTATTAAGGCAAATAAAACTTTAACAAAATTTTCTATAGAAATAAAATTTTGACAAAATTTTCAATAGAAATAAAATTTTGAAAAAATTTTCTATAGAAATAAAATTTTGAAAAAATTTCCTAAGGCAAATAAAATTTTAACGACATTTTCTAAAGAAATACAATTTTGAAAAATTTCCTATAGAAACAAAATTGTCTATAGAAATAAAATTTTGCCAAAATTTTCTATAGAAATAAAATTTTGCCAAAATTTTCTATAGAAATAAAATTTTGACAAAATTTTCTATAGAAATAAAATTTTGACAAAATTTTCTATAGAAATAAAATGTTTACAAAATTTTCTATAGAAATAAAATTTTGACAAAATTTTCTATAGAAATAAAATTTTGACAAAATTTTCTATAGAAATAAAATTTTGACAAAATTTTCTATAGAAATAAAATTTTGACAAAATTTTCTATAGAAATAAAATTTTGACAAAAATTTCTATAGAAATAAAATTTTGACAAAATTTTCTATAAAAATAAAATTTTGAAAAAATTTTCTATAGAAATAAAATTTTGATGAAATTTTCTATACAAATAAAATTTTGACAACATTTTCTATAGAAATAAAATTTTGACAAAATTTTCTATAGAAATAAAATTTTTACAAAATTTTCTATAGAAATAAAATGTTGACAAAATTTTCCATAGAAATAAAATGTTGACAAAATTTTCTATAGCAATAAAATGTTGACAACATTTTCTATAGAAATAAAATTTTGACAAAATTTTCTATAGAAATAAAATTTTGACGAAATTTTCTATAGAAATAAAATGTTGACAACATTTTCTATAGAAATAAAATTTTGACAAAATTTTCTATAGAAATAAAATTTTGACAAAATTTTCTATAGAAATAAAATTTTGACAAAATTTTCTATAGAAATAAAATTTTGACAAAATTTTCTATAGAAATAAAATTTTGACGAAATTTTCTATAGAAATGAAATTTTGACAAAATTTTCTATAGAAATGAAATTTTGACAAAATTTTCTATAGAAATAAAATTTTCTACAGAAATAAAATTTTAACAAAATTTTCTATAGAAATAAAATTTTGAAAAAAATTCCTATAGAAATCAAATTTTGAAAAAATTTTCTAGAGAAATACAATTTTGACAAAATTTTCTATAGAAATAAAATTTGGACAAAATTTTCTATAGAAATAAAATTTTGAAAAAATTTTCTACACAAATAAAATTTTGAAAAAATTTTCTATAGAAATAAAATTTTGAAAAAATTTGGACAAAATTTTCTATAGAAATAAAATTTTGAAAAAATGTTCTATAGAAATAGAATTTTGAAAAAATTTTCTATAGAAATGAAATTTTGAAAAAAATTTCTATAGAAATAAAAGTTTTAAAAAATTTTCTATAGAAATAAAATTTAGACAAAATTTTCTATAGAGATAAAATTTTGACAACATTTTCTATAGAAATAAAATTTTGAAAAAATGTCCTATAGAAATAAAATTTTGAAAAAATTTCCTATAGAAATAAAATCTTGACGAAATTTTCTATAGAAATAAAATTTTGACAACATTTTCTATAGAAATAAAATTTTGACAAAAATATTCTATAGAAATAAAATTTTGCCAAAATTTTCTATAGAAATAAAATTTTGACAAAATCTTCTATAGAAATAAAATTTTGACAAAACTTTCTATAGAAATAAAATTTTGACAAAATTTTCTATAAAAAATCTTTCAATTTGTTAGATTTTTGGTAAAATTGTCTTCAATTTTTGGTAGGTTAATTTTAGCACGAGTGGCAACCATGTTCTCAACCCCCACGAAGCAAATTCTATCCTATGTACTAGAGGTTAGAGGTGTGCACGTGACACGAAATTGTCGTGACTCACGAAAATTTTCGTGTTTCGTGCGTGAGTCGTGAGTCACGCTCATGACAACAGCGTGAGTGTGCATGAGCGTGATTAACAAACCAAAATGTCGTGCGTGAACGTGAGTCACGAAAATAATATCTTCGTGAGTGTGCGTGAGTAACGAATTACACTCACGAAAACATTCCTGCTCACCAACAAAAAACGCTTAAGAGTTAAATTCAATTACAATTTTAGTGACACCTGGGATGTTAAGAGTTTAATAACACCCTCGATTTTAATAATGCTAATAATGCTTCAGACACGTCGCAAAGGTAAATTAATCATAAAATTATTCGTGACTCACGATATTTTTCGTGAGTCACGGTATTTTTCGTGAGTCACGACGTTTTCGTGCGTGAGTGTGCGTGAGTGTGCGTGATTGTGCGTGAGTACAAATTTTCTTTTCGTAAGTGTGCGTGAGCGTGAGCGTGAGTCCTACCAAAAAATATCGTGCGTGAGTATGATTTTTCAGTCGTGAGTGTGCGTGAGCGTGAGTAAACTATTACTCACGTGCACTCCTCTACTATGTACCCGGCAAAACCTCTCATTACCAACTATGTTCCCATGTTTTTCATGTCACCAACATATTTGAGGTGATCGTATTCTAATTGTTACTAACAAATTGGTATGGAATTTACATCACAATTTTAGAATTTATATGCCCATATGCAAAATAATTTATTGACTGTTTATAGAAGGTAAAATTGGGCTTGAAGTTTTCTGTAAGTTTCTTTGTATTTGGGGTTTAAAGTTTAAATTTTTAGAATATTATACACAAAACAAAATCTTAAAGTGCAAGTCTCATTCTTAAATTTGGATTTTCTTTCTCCTACTTCAGAACTTCTTGGTGGGCCTCTCAAGAATTGTCTGTATTTTGTGGGGTGTTTCAATTTTTTCTTCGACTTTGACTTTACAAAGCTTAAGAGGCGTATTCATTTATCTGGGAAAACTTTTTCCAACGCCACCACAAACCAAGATACACTGGCGAAGATGATGATGATGATGATGGCGACGATAGCAATAAAGAACATTGGTGGCAATGGATTTCAAGTGTACTTCAGCCCAACGTAAAGGAAGAAAAATAAGCGTTCTACTCTTTAGGATACCATAAAAAAAAACTACCGCATAGACAAACCACATTATAACTGACTCGTTTTTTCAATTTTAACTGAAATTGAAAATAATGTGAACAAGGAATTGTCAAAGGATTTAAAACAGAAATCCCCCAAAAACTAAGGATCCTACAAAGCAAAACTTAGACAAATTTGTTTATTATCCTTTCTAGGTTGTTTTACTGCCAAGATTCTTTTTTGCAATTTACAATTTTGAAGCTTGGAGATATTTTGTTAGAAATTCGTTTTTCATTTATGTTACAAAATATTTTGTTTTACTACAGGATCAATTAATCGGAAAATTAATTCATCCCTTTAATTAGGACATTTCGGATATCTTCCGAAGACATAAATTGCTCTATTTGAACACGTTATAATTCAATTACTTTGAGTATTCTATGGCCTAGACCATTGTTATTTATGGCTGGTATAAAACTATAAATTCAATTGCCTCGACTATCGAACAATTAAAACTAGATCATTTACCAGTGGTGGCTCACTGATACTCATGGTCGATAACATAACCTCCTTGTCACCATCAATAAACGAAGAAGTAACCACCAAAATTCACACGCACCCAGGACATATTAATCAAATACCTTCAAGAGAACCAGAGAGTTTTTCATTAATGATCCCATGTGCGTGCTTGAATGTCCTTTGACAATACCAATAAATATATGAACGTTTTGTCTTTTGGTGGTATACGACGCCTGGTTATACTTGCATGGATAGGCGTTGCATGTTGACATCTCATATAGAGAGAAGAAGAAGAAGTGAAAATAAATAAATTGACAATTGACCCTTTTGTTAATTAAATTCTGTTGGTCGAAGGACATCATTAGTTTTTTATTCTTGTGTTACCTTTAAAGGTCATAAGGTGTTTTTGCGTGTAAAGGACCCCCATCCATCCAAACACCCATCGAATGTTGAACAAACTAATGAACGTTTAGGAAGACACACTCTCATATATGACTTCAGAGTGGGTCAATGTTTAAGGTGAGTGCGTGTGAACATCATGTGGGGTGACGGTTAAGGGGTCATAGATGGGGTGGTCAGTTTGCTTAGCTTAGCTTCGATAATACATCTCAACCAATATTTGCCTAAGAAAAATGTGTGCCCTCCATAATGTTTACCCAACTAAAATTGGTAATAATTAATAAAGCAAGTTCTAATAACTAAACCCTTTTCATAGAAATGTCCTTAAAGCAGCTACCGTGTTTGTGTATGTGAGTGAATGTCATGCAATGCTAATTAAGGTTCAAAGCAAACATATTGGTGTTATATAAAGTCCACCACGTATAATTTTGGGTTAGTATGACTAAGTCATAAGAATATAGACGATACACGCAGAGAAGAAATATGAGCAAACCTCAAACATGTTGTTGTTCTCCCCAAACATAAACATGATTGCCGAACTTATATAAATAATTTGCGAGAAAATTACAATATATTTTATGTTCCCCGTCCAAAAAACCATTATGGTCTTGAAACATATTTGAGGTGATCCATACCATACAAGGCTTGCCTTTTATATTTCGATGGTATGGTGAATTCAACCTAGGTCATAGTTCACTCTAAGACGAATTTCGTACAAATCGTTCAAGATCAGTTGTAGTTTGCTTTGCGCCAACTGATATTGCAAGATCGTTATGTGACCTACACAGAAAAAAAAATATCACCAAAATACTTCCAATTAAAGAGTTGATTGAGGCTGAAAACTTTTTCAAATAAAAAAAAAATAATTGATACTATTAATTTTATAATCAAACTCGGGAGACTAAGTCAGTTAAAAAAATTATGGATTTTTTTTGGTTTTTAATTAAATTTTATTCGAAACAATAAATTTTTAAATCAAACTAAAAACTCTGAGTCAGTTAAGAAAGTGATTGAAAATGGTGGGACCAACGTACATTCAGTATTGCGTGAACATTTGACCATAAAAAAAATTGTTCGTGTTGGATTCTAAACAACTTGCCAATAGCTCAACACAGGATAGTGCCGATTAGTCGAAAGAAATGATCCAAAAAATACGATAGCGCTGCTTCAAAAAACGTCTATGATATCGTGACAAGTGATGAATAGTGGATTTATTTCCGAAGCACTTTCCAGCAAATTATCGCAAAAACTGAACGTTTTGCAATTGTGGCACTAGAACAAAGCAAAACAGACAATTCTGAGTGGTACCCAACCATTTGTTTGCCA
The DNA here is from genome assembly GCF_050003625.1 of Haematobia irritans. Classification (NCBI taxonomy): domain Eukaryota; kingdom Metazoa; phylum Arthropoda; class Insecta; order Diptera; family Muscidae; genus Haematobia; species Haematobia irritans. Next base: position 684,960 of record NC_134401.1, on the reverse strand, counting down.
ATTGTCTTCCAAGAAATCAAGAAACCAACCGCTGAAGAAGAATCACTCTTCACCACGACAATGCAAGCTCTCACACATCGATTCAAACCTCATATTTGGTCGTGATCATCGCAGTCATTTAAAACTTCTCAGCAAAAAAATTTGAAAGTTCTTCTAAAGGCACAACTTTAAGAGCACTTCCAAAAATGTCCTCCCTAAGATGTTCTTTATTTTAACTGCACAGGATGTTTATTGGAGTCAATTTTTTTATAACCCGTTTTTTTTTCATAATTTTAAAGGGAAATTTAAAATTTTATTGTTTCAAAAAGGTTAAAAACAGATTAAAAATTAATAAAATAGTGCAAATTATTTAAATTTTGCCGAAAACAATGCTAAATCCTTTTTAGAAAAATTGCGATTTTTTTAAATATTTGATGTCAAAAATCATAAAAAAAATTTAAAATTATTTATTCGTCAAAATATCACAAAGGTTCTTAATTCACATTCAAAACATTGGATTCGCTTCACACCTTAAGAAGTGATGCAAATTCAGTGCAACGGCTGTTGAAATGGTGGACATCCGTCCTGTGACAAGCCCATGTTAAATTGATCGCTTCTGCGTCAATTTTGCACCACTTCCGGATCCAAAAAGAACATTTTCACTGCTTTTTTGGGGCGACGCTTTTTTGCTGGGTTGTAATGTATTTGTTATTCACAAAGGAATATATTTTTGTGGGAAAAATATTTATCAAACATCAAATCAAAACATTTTATTGAAATGATTTACTTCCATCAATTTATGGCTTCGAAGATAAATTTCATTTTTAAGGGACATCATTTACTTTATTAAATTTTAGATATTTTCTAAAATAAAATTACGATTTTTGATCAACATAACAAGTCGATTAACCTATTTTTATCATGGTCATCCACAATCGATTAGTCACCTAGTTCAATTTAAATATTGACTGGTTTGTCAATTTCCCGATAAAAATTCCAATAAAAAGCCCAAAGGAGATTTTAGTATTTTCCATTCTCTGCTGGAAGTTATATTCATCATATTAAACAATTTTTCATCATTAATGTATAATTTATTAGCGTAATATATGCAACCTATTGTGCGTGTTAATTGACAAGACATAAATAGTAAGTGTAAAACACTTAAGGTTTTTAATCATCCCCCCATAGAAACTCATGTAGAGGATAAAAACTGACATATACGACCAGAGGACATAAACATTAGGTAGCTTCATGTGTTTAAGCAATATATTAAGTATACTATATTCTTAATATCTAGGTCCGTTTCAATATTATTTTAAACAAAATATTTTCGAAGTAAGTCACCCTGTGACAACTACAATCCATTATCTTGATATGTACATGCCTTCATGATATGTCGTCTATCTATCAATGAACAAATTCGGTACATCTGAGATAGCCATAAAACATTAATGAATTATTCGAAATGAATGATATGACCAAACGATGCCATATGCAAATATGCCAACAGCATAAAACCCATTTATCCTGCTTCTAGGAATTAGATGTCAATGATTACTTCTCTTCACCCTTTCCTACCATATAACTAGCACATATAACTAGCTACTAACCATCAAACCATCTCCATGTTCATCCGCAACTAATAAACTCTGGATATTTATGGCAAACCATTCGGTTGCGGGACGTAAGGCTACACACGAAAAACACGTTATATTTAAATTAATAATTTACAAATGTTAATGTTCAAATGTTCCCTTTCACTTTGCCCATTTGATAGGAGCAACAAAAAATAAAAAAACCCACCAATTTCATGTGGGTTCTAACAGTGAAAGTGTCCCATATCCTTAAGGTTGCTTGTCTGTTGTGTTGAAAATCATGTTAGTTACACAACACTTTTCTTCCTGTTTCCATTCATCCATGGCCAACCATTCATACATACATCTGTCTGTCCATTTATTTCTGTGCTCGCTTGATGGCCAAATAGAAAAGGGGTGTTTTTTGGTTTATATTTTCCCTGAAAAAACATTGAAATAAAAATTATATCCTTTTTTATATCCTGCGAGGGCAAACAAACACCTTATGTCGAACCCTTTTGCCCATATCCTCACATACCTTGTTAGAGGATATTTTAGTTTTTATTGTTGTTTTTTTCTTCACAGTAGCATTTAGGCACAAATTAATGGTGGCCACATTGTTTGGCTAAGTCCTGACATTATCTGTATTTCGAATCTCTAAAGGATCTGGGTACACATATATCATAGATTATATTCGTATTGTTGTTAGATGATATGTTAATTCAATAATTCGTATTCGAAACTCTCGCGAAATTATTTTTACATTGCAATCACAGGATGCAATGCTCTTAAATGAAAAATGTTGGCATTGATAATGATAAAGTATGAAATCTCAATACGACAATTAAATGACGATAGTTAAGGTAGTTCTTCGTCAGCTTATCTCCTTCGTCATACTGACACATAACATTAGCCGCCTTCTAGTTCTGGAAGTTCTTCTTACGTCACTACTTTTAATGTACATCAAAAAATGTTCTACGGAGGAAAGTGATTTTCATTAAAAAATGTATTTTTTTCGCAATAAATTTGAATTTTATTGCCTATAAAACACTGAAGGGACCATATAAATGATAGAAATTTCAAATAATATTTGAAAAGTGTACCGATCCCTTTCTCCGCAAACGTGGAATTTACACCCATAAGGTGAGTACTATGTTCGAGTTTTTCACCAAAACACTAAATTAAAAGTGCAAAAATATATATGAAGACGATAACATTTTTATCAAGTCTTATCAAATTATGGATGGAAAAGATCCAATGTATTGATTGCGAAACATTTAATATTTCTAAATTAATTGATTAAAAAAAGTAACCATGAAAATAAGCTAGTTTTCAGCTTGAAAACTGAACATAGTATTCAGCTATTGAAAAAATCATGAAGGGCGTGCTCATTTCAAAAAGATCCGTTCTTGAAAGTGAATCATTACACATGTGGTGTCAAGCGGAGAACGGACGGTGTCAATATGACAACAATAAAATGACACCACGCGTTGTCAAAACAACAACCAGCGTTCATGATCTGAAAACGTAATGGTTACGAATTTATAAACAAAAATAAAAATCCGCTTCCGTCACTCGATTACCTGCACCATACACACTAACAGTTGCCTTAGCGCATTGCACCTCCAACGGAGTTACCATAAGAACGTCTAACGAATATTTTAAGACATTTCATGGTCAAAGAAAAACGGAAGCCGTTCATGAAATCGTTTCCGTTTTAATTTTTCGTGAACGTTTCCGTTTCATTTTGTTACCGTCCGTTCACGATTTTGGAACGTAATTTTTTTCTATTAGTGTATTATTCAAAATGTCATTATGTACAGATACAACTTCATAATAATAAACATTATATTTTAAGTCATTCATTATTTTTCTAAATGAAATCAAAAATACTGAAATAGCATCACATCTGAGGAACTATAGCGAAATCAATGCAGCGAATGCTCAAAGTGATGACTTACGTCCTATGACAATCCCAATTACACTTCATTGCGACTTTGCACCGTTTTCGGATCCATAACGCTCATCATAGCACGTCTCTTTTGTTGACAATATTCTTCTGAAAGTGAAACAAATCAATCTTGCAATCGAGATTATATCCATCTGGATAAAAATTTAAGTATTTTTCTAACCTATAATTTTTGAATATTGTTTCAATTTTTTTCTGAGTTTTTTTCCAGCGAAATTCATATTTATTCTGTATTTCCTCCAGGGAATCGTTCATTGAGTTAATAGATCTGTAGTTTCCATTTCATCATTGTGCCCCTACTCTATTTATTATAATCTATGGGCTGTAGAAATAACATCACATTAAGCGCATCTGTACCTGTCTCCCTAAATGATCTTGAGCTACGCAAGGACAAAACTCGTTAGTCTTCTCAAATCTGTCATTATACTATATCTTCTGGTAAACAGGTATATATTTTCTGTGACCATTTAATTACTGCCCAATTAAAACTATTTCATATAACAAGGACCTCGAATATCAGAGGAAACGTAATAAACAAGGTCTGTTTAAAACCGATTGACATCGTAAGCAACATTCTCTTGATTAAGAAACTAATCGAATGGAAAATCATGTATAATAACCCCAAAGAAAAAATGTCCTATGAAGTGGCCCACACGTGCAACCATACAGGTAAACACCCAGAGGCATATATTACAGAAATAATGGAAGTCTCATATCTGAATAAAGCTTCATAAACAAATTAATGAAAACTTATTAAAATTTGTTTGTTTAAAATTTGCCCCACATCCATACAGAGTAGAAAAGTGTGCTGTGGATCTTAAAATCCATACACATGTGCCAAACCTCATGACACCCAACATGAAAAGGGTCCTGATGTCCTTGAAATTTCTCATGGAATACAAAAAAAGGAATTTTTTGTTTGTATATGTGTGTGTGGAGCCTTGTACTCTTATCTATTGCCGGTGACATATGCTAATTAAGCAATTAGTCATTGTGGGCCGAAACTTGTTAACTTGAGACACAACCGAGCAGCATGCACTCAAACATGTTGCAAAACCTACAGCTACCGCAATGGACGGACTAATGAATGTAGACTTTTGACTGTAGCCCGAAGTTATTTTAAGATCCGTGTCAATCTTACTCATATGACCAAAAGGTATTTGGGGAAATCATATATCCTCCACATACAACCACACACGCACACCACATCTGCAAAGGAATTGGCATGTGGGACTCCACATATTCCCCCCGACAAGAATTCAAGTGAAACTTAACTTCTTAACAAAACAAAATCACAAATCCTTTTTGGGAATTGTTTCCATAACAAAAACAAAACAATTTTTGAACATACTTCCTTTGGACTTTCTTAAGGATTGTGCGGTCTAAGATGTTCATCATCTCATAAATGTCTGTCAAATGAATGATAAGACCATAGTCTCACTTACATTGTCAGTGTCTAAGGAGCATATGATAGAGTTCCAATTCACCATAAGATTTGATAGTCAAGATTGAGGTGGTACTTTACTCCGTGGCCATGATTCCTTAGTTGGGATACAGAATGTTTCCCAAAGTCCTTTGTTTGTGTGACAAAATGTATATGTGGAGGTATGTGCGAACATATGATACCGGATATGTTTGCCAAACTAAGCAACTTGAACTGGGTTCGGTGTTATTTCCGTTGTGGTCACATCATAAATAAACTGCTGAGGAATGCATTATATCAAATCCTTTGAGTCCGACACAGCTCTTCCAAATGTCCTTATTCAGTTCTAAAGAATTTTCAAGAATACACACACATTTTCGAAATGAAATAGTTTTTCACATTCTATGCAATTTATACCAATTTAATAAACAAATCCATGGTATGAAGTAAAACATTCATAATCGAATTACAGTAAACTGGTTCGTATATGAATGGAAGATAATACAGATTTGGAAAAATTTTGGTAAATGTTAAGCATCAAAAACGTTGCAAAATTTTCCTTATTTATGAATATGAGAGTGGTCTGAAAGCGCGTACCCTCACACCCTGATATGAGAGCAATTTACTATCGTGCAGAATATTCTCATTGACGTACATTTCGCCACGAGCGAAAAGTAAGGTCCCTATTGGGGAGCCACCGTGGTGCAATGGTTAGCATGCCCGCCTTGCATACACAAGGCCGCGGGTTCGAGTCCTGCTTCGACCGAACACCAAAAAGTTTCAGCGGTGGATTATCCCACCTCAGTAATGCTGGTGACATTTCTGAGGGTTTCAAAGCTTCTCTAAGTGGTTTCACTGCAATGTGGAACGCCGTTCGGACTCGGCTATAAAAAGGAGGTCCCTTGTCATTGAGCTTAATATGGATTCGGGCAGCACTCAGTGATAAGACAGAAGTTCAGCAATGTGGTATCACTATGGACTGAATAGTCTAAGTGAGCCTGATACATCGGGCTGCCACCTAATCTAACCTAACCTAAGGTCCCGATTTGGCCTAGTTTGACTTCTTTTCATTTTAAAATTAATCGTCGCCATGGAGGCCGAAGGCTTGGGGCCCTCGACGGATTGGGCCAAGAACAATCGCAATTTTTTATATTTGTCGGATCACCCTCGTATAATTAGATATAATAGTAGCAATTCCTCGGAATTGCACCGATCCTCACAACTGCACCATGGCATCACTCTTCCATTCTCCAAGTTTCCCACTGTAGCAATCATAGAAAAGGTGAAGATATCGATGTCTGTCACATAAACCGATACCTATATTAAACTTCCAGAAAGTCCTGGAAACTCATTCGCTTCACAGGTCTATAAAGAGGTATAGCCCCCATAAGGGTGTCAATGGTTAACATGCTCGCCTTACATACAAAAGGTCATGGGTTCAATCCCAATTTAGACCAAACACCAAAATGTTTTTCAGCGTTGGTTTATTCCCTCTCAGTAATGCTTGTGACATTTATAAGTGGTTTCGCCGCAATGTGGAATGCTCTTCGAACTCGGCTATAAAAATGACATCCCTTCTCATTGAGCTAAACTTAGAATGGGGCTGCACTCAGTGATAAAAAAGAAGCTCATCACTGTGGTATTACAATGGGCTGAATAATCTAAGTGAGTATAAAATATCGGGCTGTCACTATATCTATGCTAACCTAATCTAGCCCCCATATAAACTGATTTGACTTGTAGACTCGTTTTTCATCCGATACAATGGAAACTCTCGCACTTGATTTGTGCACTTCAAGAGTATGCGAAACAATTCTTCGATTGTCCTTCAGAGGCGCTTTATATCATTCCATATGGAGTATTATGTTTCAGTATTCCCAAAAAATCATAATCAAAAAACTAACTAACATATCTAAAATTTCACTATCGTTTTAAGATTTTTCATATTATCTACTACCTTCAATACCTTACACATCTATAACCCTAAAGCCACCAACTGATAGTCAGATAATCATCTCCTGCATGGCCATTCTATGACGATAAATTACTTTTTGTAGTTTTCAATTAAAATTTGGTATTGATTTTATTTTCTGAATCGAAAAGAGAGAACTTTATTTTATAATCCCCATATGTGGGCAAAAGTTGTCCTAGATGAGATGGTGGAAAAGGACACTACCATATCACTTGCCTTAGAGCATTTGAACTTTGAACGCAAAACGTGTTTATTTGGAAAGTTGAGAAATGTCATCATGATAGGAAAACTCTAAGGAATTTCACACAAAATGAAAAACTAAGAAAACCCATTAGAAATGTGACAGTGCTTACAATATGTAGAAACTCAATGTGGCCACATAGAAGTGTGTTAGGATCTAAGGATTTTAATATTGATTACTCGACACAAAAAAATTAAATAAAATTTTCACAATAAAGTTTGTGGAGAGTGGATAGTGTTAAAATCCTTTTTTCCATAGTAAACCATTTGGAATTACAGTCACATTGTGTGATGACGTCGTTGACCTTTTTCACACATTTCTATGAATGTCTATAAGTATGTAGCTGTAAGGATGATGTTGTTTGCTTTTTACATCTGTTGTAGTTGTAGTGTTTTGTTAAGAAATATCCTTGCTAGCCATGCTACAACAAATGATAAACGAAGTGTTGACCAATATCATCATCTATGACGACTGAACCAAAGGCAAGATTTATGTTTACCCTTGAATAATTTATAAGAATGATGATAAGGATATGCACACATTCACACATATACACACACACACACAATCACTCTTACAACCACATAGACCATATGCTAAGGGAAATTTTTGTGTAGGATTTTCAGACCTAAAGTATATTGGCAAAACGCTAGGTATTGGTTACACCGAACTATTGGACATAAATCAAATCCTGATATGGGACAGGGCTTGTGTGGGCAAACGAAATGCGAATCCATTTGAGAAACATGTTTTCCAACTAATGAGTATGTGGTTACAAGTGGTCAAGAAAGCCTCTTGGTCTAAGTTATCCCAGAGAAGTGTCATGTTTTCTTGGGTCACATCCATCCATGCCATGTCCGAATAAGTGTCTATCCCAATTTTAAAGTTTTCAATTCTATTCAACCCAACCCAATGCAATGTGATGAAAGTTAACAAATGTGTGATATATCACACTATCCATTGACCGCACTCCTTCTAGCCCACATTTGAATAAAATAGCCAACACTTGCCGCAAAAGTTAAAAGTTTTACATGTCCCACTTACAACTTTCATATCTGGGTTTTCCATAATTAATCATATGACCCGGATGCAGACACATGTGTGATTTGTAAAGTTAATCATGGTGGTTAATATGTTCTATGCCATGAGTGAAGGCAGGCCAAGGGTTTTGGAGGTTAACTCTTCAATTTAGCTTTACTGAGAATTGAAATGAAAATTAATGCAATAACAAAGAAAAATTTAAAAGGAGAAAAACATTTCACCCCCTTCTATTCAGAGAACGTTGAACATTGTCTTCATCCAGCATTGATACTTTGGGCAAGATCAAAGACCTTAGTATATGACCACAGCTCGTTTTAATACTCTCACTCTGGTTAATATTCCTAAAGAAGTACACAATTGCAGAATTATGGACGTCATATGACAGAATTGCTGACAATCTTGTCTTGGATCCCAAGCTCCCAGACCAGCACTCTGGTGCATTAGTATGGGACTAGCAAATCTGGTCATGAAAAATTCATGTTTATTTTATAAAAAAAAACAGCACACAAATCACGTCGTTTGTCTAACACTTGGTTATCCTGTGCTAGAGACACTCCAAGCAGGACTTCTACTCTACTGAAGTATCCTTGTTTAGCTAGCTTGATTTTTTCTTTTCATAGAAAATTATGCAAAAATTGTTTATTTTTTGGTATGACATTTATCTGGAAGCATTATTTTAAGTGCAATCGCCAGTCCTGCCATTGTTTACAACAAAATGGGGGTATGGAATTTCGAAAAAAACACTAACAAACATTCGCTGCCATTGGCATTTTAATCTTAATCGACATGTGATTGCAGTTTAGTTTAAACAAACTGTCTCTTTGCGTAGAGAGACTCCAGAAGACAATGCTGCTTGCCACTCATCATCATCATCATCGACAGAGACAGGAATGTCGATGTTGTTTCATTCAGTAACGATGAATTTGCCACGGTTGCAACTGAGTAATATTTGTTAGTGAATTATTGATATCCAGTGGATAAATATTAAGTGATAATGACTACAAACTGTATACAGTATATACAGAAGGTGTTGATAAATGGTCTCTCTGTTATAAAACATGAAGATGAAACGTGTTAGCAACAACATTTAGTGTTCTAATTACAATCGGATTTTTAAGATGAATATTTTTTGTGAGCCCGTTCTCATTTAGCTTTTTAACTAATTGAAATAGGTCCTCAACAAATCCAAACTATTTTCTATATGCTGTTAGTATACGCGGTACTGAAAGTATAAAGTTAGGTAAGGCATACTCGCAGTCTGTTATTGTAGGCAGAACTTCTCTCTTACCAATGATCGCTGTCAGATTCTATGTTCCGGCCAATGATGAAGGACCTACTTTTTATAGCCGATTCCGAACGGAGTTTCACATTACAAAGACACGCCTTAGAAATGCTCTGAAAAACTCAGAAACGTCTCCGGCATTACTTTGGGGGGATAAACCATCGCAGATAAACGTTAAGGTGTTCGGTCGAAACTGGGGTTGCCTTTGGTATGCAATGCAAGCATGCTAACCATTATACCTGGTGGCTCCCCTTGAATTCCCTTACTTTTTAGATCAATCAAAAATCTTGCTTAGTTGTTTCCTTTTCGAGAAAATTATGTAGTTTTTAGTTTATACATCATTCTTAACTACTTAAAAAAAAAACGTTGGCCTTTTTGCATATTAAAATATTTTTGAGCGGATAAGCTTGCGTTTCAAAATAAAGTCGAACTCATTTTATTTCAAGAAAAGTTATTCTGAAGGCTCAAAACAAGACGTTTTTTTCTTTACAATAACGATAAGGACGCACATTTGAAATGCCAGTATCCTATGATTCATGTTAGTTTAAATGAGACGGTATTTTTATATTGAAAAGATGTTCAAATATAAACCCGAGGTCATGGGACATGATCGAACAATATCATCACGGTGATGCTGGATCTGTAGCCTGTCCTTCCAGATTCTTAAAAGGAGTCCATCACAGATAGGGCTAGAATCCATGGTGACATAATTAAAGTCTAACAAATGTTCTAGAAATTTTAAATCGCAATTTCTTATGTATTATTGCAGAAAATTATTTTTCAACTTCATGCTGAACATTAAGGCTGGAAATTTTCCTCTGTTAAGCCTCTTGACAAACTTTTTCATTCCACTCGCATGAAAATTTAAAACTGCCACGAATGGTGAATCAAAGCTCCTCTTTAAGTAAAACATTAAACTTCTTTTGAAAATCACAACTGAAGAGCATCCTTCTGATTCCAGCAGAATGCATCAGTAACAGTGGCAAACAGATGAGTGGCTACTGGAGTAGATGGTTGTGGCCCCTCCAACCTTCATTCAGGGGGGTGGATAGCATCGTTGCCATCACTTAGGCCTATTGTTTTAACGTGACTCTTAATAAGTTTATGGCCCAAAAAATTGCCAAGTATTTTATTTGATAAATAAATTCAGCCTAAGGAAATTTTGATGTTTTTTTTTATTTTAATTTGAAAACTTTTTGGGATAAACAAAAAAACAAAAATTCGCGAAAAAATTAATAATTATATCCTGGAGGTAAAATGTGAAAATCATTATAGCTGAATGATTTCAATCTTCCATTACTATGATGTGGAGAAAATGAACAAAATTTATCGAGAAGAATATTTTATTGCCTCTCTTGCATGTGCGACACTACCAGGCCATAATTGTTGTTGTCGTTATTTTGTGTTAAACATCCTTAAGCACTTTGCTAAACGTTTGCATGTATCATTCATGTTTCGCTCATTTATAAGACATACATATTAGCATACGCCCAGGATATTTTTACAAGGTCTCACATGTATCTGCAGGATACAAATATTACCACACATTCTTGAACAGATGTTAAGTTTTTGCAATGCAACATCATAGGAGGGTAGTTTAATCAGTTGCAAGGATTACGCAAAATGAGATATATAATGTCTGAGAAAATAACATGGTTGCGCCAAACATGTTACATGATTTTATTCAATCAATGTCCTTCATACCTTCACAAACATATTCAACGATGAGATATTTGCCAATTTACATGAAATGAAATTAGACTTATAATATGTACCACTCTAAATGGGCTAGGTTAGGTTACACTGAAAATAATATTTACGTTGTATTAAAGATTACGCAACCTCAAGGAAAATTTCTTTAAAATAATGAAATTTTAATTAAAACAAAGTTTATAATCTTTGCTTCAAAAAATTTTAGCTTTAAATATATATTAAGCTAAAGATCAATAACAGGTTGGCTGATAAGTCCCCGGTCTAACAAAGAAAAACACATCTTTTTGTCAAAATTCTTTTTTATTATTCAACATAGTTCCCTTCAAGAGCGATACAACGATTATAACGACCTTCCAATTTTTTGATACCATTTTGGTAGTACTCCTTCGATTTCGCCTCAAAATAGGCCTCAGTTTCGGCGATCACCTCTTCATTGCAACCAAATTTTTTCCTTGCGAGCATCCTTTTGAGGTCTGAGAACAAGAAAAAGTCGCTGGGGGCCAGATCTGGAAAATACGATGGATGGGGAAGCAATTCGAAGCCCAATTCATGAATTTTTGCCATCGTTCTCAATGACTTGTGGCACGGTGCGTTGTCTTGGTGGAACAACACTTTTTTCTTTTTCATATGGGCCGTTTTGCCGCGATTTCGACCTTCAAACGCTCCAATAACGCCATATAATAGTCACTGTTGATGGTTTTTCCCTTCTCAAGATAATCGATAAAAATTATTCCATGCGCATCCCAAAAAACAGAGGCCATAACTTTGCCAGCGGACTTTTGAGTCTTTCCATGCTTCGGAGACGGTTGACCGGTCGCTGTCCACTCAGCCGACTGTCGATTGGACTCAGGAGTATAGTGATGGAGCCATGTTTCATGCATTGTCACATATCGACGGAAAAACTCGGGTGTATTACGAGTTAACAGCTGCAAACACCGCTCAGAATCATCAACACGTTGTTGTTTTTGAGCTCGCGCGGCACCCATTTTGCTCAGAGCTTCCGCATATCCAAATATTGATGAATGATATGACCAACACGTTCCTTTGATATCTTAAGGCCTCTGCTATCTCGATCAACTTCATTTTAGGTCATTCAAAATCATTTTGTGGATGTTTTTGATGTTTTCGTCGGTAACCACCTCTTTCGGGCGTCCACCGTCCTCCGTGCTCATTTCACCACGCAGAATTTTGCATACCAATCAATTATTGTTGATTTCCCTGGGACAGAGTCCGGAAACTCATTATCAAGCCAAGTTTTTGCTTCCACTTTTTCCCCTTCAGAAAAAAGTATTTTAGCAAAACACGAAATTCATTTTTTCCATTTTATTCACAATAACAAAAGTTGCTTCACAAAAGACGCTCCATCTCACAAACTAATTGACTTACAGATGTCAAATTTTGACACGAATCATTTGAAGGTTGGTACTATATAAAAATAATATGCATTTAATACTAGCGACGCCATCTATGTGTCAGACCGGGGACTTATCAGCCAACCTGTTATATTTAAAGGTAAAGATTTAGTTCGGTATTCTATACCAAAATCCTTAAAGATCCAAGTAATTTTATTTTTTGAGTGTAGGTAAAAGGTCATGGATTCTCGTTTCAGGCGATTATCAAAACGTTTTTCAGAAGTGGTTACAATAAAAAATTATGCAAACTTTGTAACTCACAAAAAATTGAGACAATACATCACTTCTTGGAAAATTTTCCAATACTACGAGAATTCAAATTACAGTTTTCAATAAATCATCTTTAGGGAAGAAAATTGGAAGAAATTGGTCGTCGTGCTTAAATTTATTTATCTCTCTCAACGAGTTCCACGTGTGGTGTTTTTTATTAAGACAACATTTTTTTCAGTGAAGGTTTGATTTCTAGAACTTGAACGATCTACATTTCAGTAATATATGTATAGGAAAAATAAGGTTCACTTTTATTTAAATTTTTATTTAAATTTTGAATGTCCCATTATACGAATCTTTCCCTTAAAAATATCCAAAACAAGTCTATGTTCGCTTGTGTAAAACAGTAACAACAAAGCAGAAGCAAACAACTACCATGTGAAGAATACCATTCCATATCAATGATAAAGTTGTTACCGAACAATTTATTGCTAAAATATAAACTCCCATAAAGTTTTTTTTTTGTTTGCCAAAGCCACTTGTCTTGTCGCATGTGAGAATGTCATCCCTGGATTCTGCCTTCACATTTCGTGGAGAAACAGTTTTTCAATTTTCTGCAATGTTCTGTTGACTGTTTTTGCCTTCAAATCTGTTGAGAATATAGGCGAGACAATTTACGAGGACCACAATGCAGACTACTGTCTATGCTGTCGTAATTGTCCTTTGACAATACTCCACGACTATGATGTGGTGTTAATAGAATCATTATGATGATGTCAAGAAGTTTCAACAACAAACCAGAGGCAATCGAGATGATATTCTCGAAAGAAAAGGTGGGGGAAACCTATGAGAACACAGATGTACTTATGCTAGTTTCCAAATCGGGAAAAGAGATTAACAGTGGGATCATAACATAACCGTATGAAGATATAGACAACTCCACTAAAAATCCCTTACATCGAAACAGTTCCCTTCTGTCGTGACCAGAGAAAGAAGCCGACCCATTTTTGTCGGCGGCGGCTAATACTAATTTTTCGCCGGCGGCTTGATGGCTAAGCCGATATAAATTTGTCTTATCGACGGCGGACAATTATCCATAATAAAATCAATTTTATGTTATCCGAATGGTAGTGAGATTAGTTGTACAACTTATCTTACAATCACATTTACACATAATTAAAATGTTCTGAGCCAAATTTTTATAAAATTATTATAGCAACTTGATACTGACGGATTTTGGGTGGAATGTTAAACATTTTGACAAAAAATGCAACCATTATTAATAATTTTTTTGATTCAAATCAATATTTTTGATTAATTGGCGGCTAACTTTGAGTCGCGATGAGTCGACAAATTCGGCGACGGCTTCGACTGGTAAAAAGAAGTCGGCGGCGGCTAAAATCGGCGGCGCGACTCGGCGGCGCGACTCGGCGGCGCGACTCGGCGGCTTCATTCTCTGGTCGTGACAGCAGTATCGTTTGGGGGCAACTAAAATATGTTGGAGAGAAACATCCTCAGGTTTAGGTTACACACAAAAAAAAAGCTTACTTGGATCCAAAGATTTTGACCTTCCTGCAAGGATTTTGGTGTTGATTCCGAACCAACGTTGCGGCTTCTTTAAAATAAAGACATTTTTTAGCAACCTTTGTGGCTTTAAATCTAGGATCAATAAAATTGAAATTAGAATAGAGATTTCATTTGTCAAATTGTCATTCTATTTTCGCGGTATAGTAATAAAGCTATTCATGTACAAATAAATGACACTTTAAAACACCAAATTATAACGGATATTTCAAAGTAAAAAATGTTTTCTTAATTCCAAAAAAATATTTAAACCGAAAATGCTAAATCCTCCAAATAAGTCTTAGCCTATATTTGAAGCGTTTTTATCTTAAATTTTAAAATTCAACTTTTTAGTTAATTTAATGACAATTTCTTTAAATAAAAAATCTGTTTCCTTACTTTAAGGAAAATTTGCCTTAGTTCAAAGACATTCGACTTCAATAGAGGGACGGAAATTTCCAAAATTTGTGTCCTAAATTTAATAAAAAAGATTTTTGGTGCAAAGATTGTAAACTTTATTTTAATTAAAATTTCATTATTTTAAAGAAATTTGTCCTTAATATTTTGTAGATTGCTCAACCTAAAATTTAGGTTGCGTAATCTTTAATATCACGTAAATATTTTTTTCAGTGCAGTTATTGTGGTTGATTATTGTTACAGATACACTATTATGGTTACTTTGGTCTTATCGATGAGTGTTGGCCGACTATACATGCACAGAAAAAACATGTTTGGACATGGTTGCCGCATCCATTTAATGCTTATCTAGAGTATGCAATTGTCGCGAAAACCATGTGTTTTGTCTTTGTAAAAATAATTTTCGAGCGGAGAAAAATGTATGGTGGCAATAAGCATTTGAATGGTTCTCAAATACCGCAAACATGTTCTATCATTTAAATGATAGAATTTGAGACCATTAAATGATCGAGAAAATCATGTACCTGACCATTCCATTTTTTAACTTTTTTACAGGGAAAAAAGTATTTTTATTGGTTAAGTATAGAACCATTACATGTCTAGAACCATAACATGGCCATAAAGACCATTTATATTTTTTTCGTGACCATTTAATTTTTTAACTTGTTTGCAGCGAAAAGAATTTTATAAAAACATTGACACACGATTTTCATTGCGCGTCAGTCGTGTGTTGATTGTTTCTTGGAATGGACGGAGAATACGGAGTTACTTTGTTTTGTGTTAATTTATTGGTGGCACGTGGTTTTTTGTGAACACAAAAAAGGAAAGTGTAATTGAAAAATTTTCCTGTTTTTAGTTCTGCATTTTGCTATATGGTATCATTTATTTTTATTTGCAGTTACATGATGTCTGCATTGGTACATTTGATGAGCACAAAGTAAATATGGAATGGTTACTTATTGTTGAAATTCAACCAAAATAGAGTGTGTAAAAATATATGATGTTTGCTTGCACGACATTATAAATACAAATAAACAATGGTTTCAATTATAAATAAATAAAAACCAATAAATAAAGTTAATTTTGTGTTTTCCTTTCTCAAGTGACATCCTTTTTTTGACGACGAAAAAAGGTTTTTCATATATATCAAAACATTTTAGGTGGTGACCATGTTCTTTTAACTGGAAGAAAACCATTTTTGACGAATACCATAACATTTTAGATCGTGACCATTGTCTTTTGACTCAAACAAAATTCTTTTTATCAATAACATTTTAGATGAGGACAATCTTATTTTCCTTAGAACCATGTTCACTGAACCAACATGGTTGCAGGTGAAAATGTTACATGGTCGCCGCAAAAATAGCTCCTATCAAATTATTTTGCTCTTCGAATATGATTGTGACAATCATGTTTCTTCTCTGCGTGTATGTTTAGCTCAATGAAAGTTTAGCTCATGACAAAATAAATTTTACATTGTCAAATTTTATCCGTAACGAGTTCATCTACAGTTGTGGAGTCCACCAAAACAAAAAAAAAAGTTTTACATTACTAAAGAATAAATACCAGTTGTAATTTTCTTCAACTTCATTAAGCGGTTTATCATATTTGCCTTTGAAAATCTTCTCTATATATGTGGAACTTTTTGGTTTGCAAACTTCAAGAATAACTTCTTCGTAATCACAAATTAAGTATCTTTCACCGACATAGATGGTGGGTAATTTGTGTACCCTAAATAAAAAAAAAACATATGTTAACGCATGTTAACTTATCATGGGAGTGGAGTGGCGAAGTTCAAACGTTTTGTGGAAAAAGTTGAATAAAACAACAATGTTTGTGCAAGAGAAAAAAACTTACAAACAAATACACATGGAAGGTGGGAATTTAACACAAGGTAAATTCATAGAATAGGGTTATAGAGCGAGTATGAGTCAATTAATTGTACAGTACATCCTGGTTATTTAAATCAATTTGTTTAAATAACTTTCATTAAAACAAAGTTAAACCCACATTTGAGTTTATGCTTCTGGTTCTCAGGTCCCTATTTGTGGAAGCAATGGTGTTTGTTTACAAGAGATTTGCAAGATATGCAAAAAAACATCCAATTCTGCCTCGTCCTTCCTTTTCCATTAAGAGCATTTGAAAATCCTCCGGTGCTTCTTCATTAGTAGCTGCTTGTGGTTGAGCAGCAACACATAGTCAACTCTTCAGTTTCATATCTTAATTGCAATGTTAGGAAATGAAAAAATCTCCTCTTCTTTGGTAGATGTCTGTGCCTGCT
Source organism: Haematobia irritans (assembly GCF_050003625.1). Taxonomy (NCBI): domain Eukaryota; kingdom Metazoa; phylum Arthropoda; class Insecta; order Diptera; family Muscidae; genus Haematobia; species Haematobia irritans. The sequence goes on along the minus strand of NC_134401.1, from coordinate 667,883 downwards.
CCTGCACTTGTTTCAACAACCAACCAACAATGAAATTCATTAACTTTGCTAACCACTCGAATCTTACAGTTTTATGTGGAAAACGAAGCCACATACACAAATCCATAATATTGTGAGTAGGAAAAAAGAGAGATCCGTTTTTTTGGGGGGAAATGGATAGTCCTAGAACTTTTCGGCATAAATCATAAATCCTCCATATAGAAAATAATTTAAGAGGAGTTTGTTCACAAGGTTCCCTTGGAAGATCGCCTGAGAGCCTAAACATCCATCTCATTGCACATTGTTTTATCATTCCACATTGCTACACCCTTCCTTAACTCTTTTTTCGAATTTCTACATAATATGAATGAATTACAGAATTACATTTCATTATAAGCTTTTCTTTTTTTTACAGCGGCATTTCCACATTTCAAACTTATGTTTCCAGAGACAAGGCTTGGTTAGTATCTGAATATGAAGGCGGCACACTTGGGTTTTTTTTTGCCATCCTCTAGTATACCTGGCTAGGGGAATGTGCACTGAGCTGTAAAAGGTTTGGGTTTCATTCGTATCCTTTTGTTGAAATTCTTTTTGCCTACTTTTTTTCCTGGTGATTTCAAAGGTACACTTCTATGTCCGCTGTTTTTATTTCTAGTTTATTTTGATTTTTTGTATGCTTCTTTTTTTCAATTTTGCATTAATTTAGGTTTTTGTGTTTATTTTATTTGTATTCCTTTAATTTCTATGCATTCTCTCCGTTGCTCTTACGTTTGAGTGGTTTCATTTCAAGTTTTTTTACATCCCTTTATGCCACATCCCATGTTATGAGAAGTAAAACCAAAAAATATATGTTTTTAGAAGAAGAAAAATAATAAAACTTTTGAAATTATAGCTTAAAATAGTAAAGACTTGTATAGAGGGATTAGTATCAATTATTCGTTTTCATGAATTCACCTAAATGAAAATATCAGAATTTATTAATTTAGAGATTTTTAGGCAAAGGTATTCCGCTATAAATCTTTATTTCTGTTAAAAAATAAAAATGTTTATTATTTTATATTTTTGGTGAATTGAAGTTAAAAATCACAAGAATATTAATTAGGATTTTCAGTCATTCATATTTTCAATATACACTGAAAAAAAGCATGCCCGGTTACAAAGATTTTGTCTTTACTTTAAAAATGTTGGTAATGATTCCGAGCCAAAGAAGCGGAGAATACAATTAAGGATACTTGTAAGATACAATTCTCTTTTAAATTTGGGTTTTGTGTGCTTGCTTCTAAATAGGAAGCAAATTTCGTTATTTCAGCTTTTTTTCTTCATATGCTATTAAAGTCCTTTAAAAACGAGTAAACGACAACTTTATTTTCCAAATTCAGACTCGACTTCCAGGAGAAATTATGCTATGTTTCAAGTAAAAAACTTCTTTAAAATAAGGTCTTGAAAAACATGTCCTAGTTTTGAACGATTTTTTGCTTTGTAGTTAAGATGCAAAAAGACAACAAATATAAAGACAATTTCATTAATTTTAAAGACATTTTCTGAACTATTAAAGTCAAGTTGACCTTAGTCCAAAAATTTTTTCTTTCATGTTATGATACCCATTTGGAAGTTAAATCACTTAATTATAAGGACAATACGACTTCATTGAAAAGTTTATCGGCTTTTGGACAAGAAAGAAAACTTTATACTAGAGAAATGCGTCTTCTATGCTAAGCAAAATTTGCATTCGTATTTTAAGGACATGAAATCTTTGGCCTCACGACAATATTTTTTTCAGTGTAGCCATCTCAGTCAAATGCCAACAGGTGGACAATATTCTGAAAATTACAAAGTTTCCAATATTGTTAATAGTTCGTCATCTTCCACGCTTCCCTATCTGTGCATGTCAAATGAATATTGATATAGAAATAGTCCGCATCTCGCCTCACTCCTTCCTATGCAAAGGGATTGCGGTTAACCCCTACCAAAGCAACATATTAATTTGACACATAAACACATAACATGTCCGAGACGAGTGTCCACTTAGTCCATTTCCGGTTTGTAAACATATCTGGAAGCATGTGATGGAACCAGTTTCTGCACAGTTCTTAACCAAAGCTACTTGTTGCATAAAAAAACAAATGCGATTACACACTCAATTAGCTGCAAAAACAAATACCCTTCTCTTTATGGACTTATTATGGCCATGAGCACTACTGACCACCAATAGAGTCATATTGCATACATTACACCAATAAAACTGACCACACTTCCTTGTATTCACTGGGATATCAAAGATCCCCTGTCCATTGTTTTATGTACGGGTACCTGTGTACACCGTACCATTTTGTCACGTGGTCGCCACCACCACCAAGCCTAACAAAACCAAACTGTAAATGATTCAATTTCACTCTTCAACAAACTGACCTTGGGTCAATGGTGAACCTATTCAGAAATTAACAAATAAGCAAACAATTAGCACTTATGAGGGGTATGGAAGAAACCGGTTCCCTAAAATTACGTAAACTACCCTCTATAAATGCTACATGGGAAAAAAGCAGATAACACCATTCGCGATGGAAAACCAGAAACCAAGAAGGTACCATGTAATTAAATTGTAAACAAGACATTTTTTCCAAAATGGTCAAAGGGAGACAATATATGTATTTTTTTATAAGTATGTCACGGATGGAGAAAAATTATGAGTATGGAGAAAGTCAATATGGAAGTTGCACAAAATCATTTAATTCTATTTGACGATTTAAATCGGTTTTTATCAATCGCAATGATGTAAAGGGGATATAACCGTATGCCACACTTCCGTGGAAATAATAATTCTAATGATAATCAAAAAGTTAAAACTCCACTAATAGGCTTTGGCCAACATCAAAATTCGATTATATTCGATTAAAAAAAAATTAATCGAACAATCGATTTTGAAAATTACAAAAAGTCGAATTCGATCTTTGTCTCAAAACTTAGGGCATTTACTATCTGGGAAATAGTATTCATAACGCAGCCTATTTCCATAAATTTAATCCGCTGTTTACCGCAGATATAAAGAAATCCAAAAACACAAATTTATCCCAGTGAATAATTCACCAACTAGGCGCCAATTGCAAAGATCTGCGTTATCCTTTTGTTAGAGTAACGATGACGACTACAACTGTCAGGCACTGCTGCATACCTATTGTCAGCTAAGGGCACTGGCTTCACTAGGAGGGAGATAAAGCAGCCACAGCTCCCGTTTTGCCTTACGATGTGGTTGGATGCACTGAAACCAAAATGCGACAAATTAATGTTAAACCGTTTGTTGACATTATGTCGCTTCCAACAAAACTGTCTGCGGTTCTGATTTATTTTGAGGTTGTTTTTTCCACTTTTTTTTTTTTGCCCAAATGAAAATGCCGAACTTTCTGCAAGGCGCCCACCCACGCTCTGGAGACTGAAACAGCAATGGGAAAACATTAATATTTAATAAGGTGCGAAAACAACGTCCACACAAAACACCAAACAAATCCTTCCTGTTTTCTATCCATCCATTTAAGACGGATTGGGGGGGGGGGGGGGGGGTGGCAAATATTAACAAAATATCTTCAAATTTAAAGAGTCAGCCATCCATCTATCTTTATTTGTATATTTAGATGTTTTTGTGATTTTTAATTTAAGAAAAAAAGTTATTTCTGACACTTGCATATCAAAATAAAATGATTGCAAAGTGTCTTTAACAATGGCATGATATAAATTATCGATCGATATTTATACAAATACAGATCAATTCAAGAAATATTAGGGATGTTTTAGACTCTCTGGTGAAGCTGGAAGTTGGCGATAAAGAAATTTTTGGACTTTGTCGAATATTTTCCCATGCACTAATATCCATCCATTAAAAGTATGTATTGCAATAAAAAAATAAACTGAAGACATTTTTTAACAATTTTACTTTTTATTTTCATCATCCACACTTAGCTTTGCTATTCCATTTGTAACGCATCGAAATATTGTCTCCGTCCATCAGTCCAGCTCTCCGTTCGTCCGTCCGTCTGTTGGAATCACGCTAACTTCCGAACGAAACTAGCTATTCACTTGAAACTCGACACAAGTAGTTTTTATTGATCTAGGTCGGATGGCACTGCAAATGGGCCACATCGGACCATCTTTAGGTATAGCCCCCATATAAACCGACCCCAGATTTAACTTCTGGAGCTTCTTGAAAGTGAAAATTTCATCCAGTCCGGTTGAAATTCGGTACATAATGTTAGTATATGCCCTCTTACAAACATGCAAAAATTAGACATATAGCCCACCTATTAAACGATCCGCAGATTTGACCTCAGCACTCCTGAATGAATAAATTTCATCCGACGCGGTTGAAATTTGATATGAAAAATTAGTATGTGCCCTCTAATAACCATGCACAAATTGGTCCATATCGGTCCATAATTAAATATAGCCCCCATATAAACCGAACCCCAGATTTGACCTCTGAAACCCCTTGGCCTCCGAAACCTCTTGGAGGAGGAGCATCCGATTCGGCGTAAATTGGTTCATATCGATTCAAAATTATCTTTGGACTCCTCTATATAAACCGAACTATAACAAGAACAAAAGAAGCTTTTATAGGTTTTAATATGCCTTTCTTAACTAACATATACTCCATATTTTCCAGTTCTCTGTCACACGTAAAATCACACCCTTTGCATCGACAAGGTGTGGGCTGTACATTTTCGTAATTTAGCAAAAATGTTGTCATTGTAAATTCAAACGGGTAAGGGTTGCCAAATATCGACTATGGCATCCTTTTTTAGCAGACACATCACAACATAGACCTGCAAAAGTAGTGCTAGCAGCATTCATATTTCTAAATACTGTCTTTTATTTATTTGCTTCTTGAGGGGTTTATACAGTGTTTAGACTTAGGGATACATTTATTTCGTTTTTTTTTTTTGTCTACTTTATTTTAATGTAGCAAAAATTATTTTCTTACCAAAATATTGAAGTAATGCTCTGTTGTATTCGTGGGGTGGTCTTATCAAAGCTGTCTGATTGTTGAACAGCATAACAATAGGAATTTGAAATATATTTTTGTCACAGAATGTCTACAAATCCATTGCTTTTATGTGTCCCCATGGTCGTCTCCCAAATTTCAAGCCATAAAGCTTTAGTTGAATAATATTTGGAATCTAACACAAAAAGAAGTGTCTTCAATTGCCAAATATTTGTGATGGAGATGCCATAGCATTTATTTTGTTTTGTTTTGTTTTGTTTTTCTCTTCTCTGTTCAAATGAAAATATTTCAAATAAAACAAATTTCCCATATTGTATTCAAAATCCATACATACGATATTAATCGAAAGATACTAACAGTTAGTGTTATCAGATACTTAAATTAACCGTCGAGCCTCACAAGCAGTTACCAACAATCAATATAGACGCACTCTACGCACATAAGACAATAAATTACTTTTATTAGATCAGTGTATGTATTGTAGAGTTATAAAAATAAATTGAAATTCCAGTCAAAATGGTTAACTCTAAGAATAAGCTTCGAAAAATATATTCCTAAGATTTTTTTTTTTTTGGCATCCATACCGACCAAACAATTACGTTCAAGAAGAGATCGTCATAGTATGTTTCGGATATGGAATATTTCGAAAATATAATTTGAACTGGAATCTAAATGCCAGCAAATGAGTTTTGGTTAGTTTGACAATTGCATTTAACATAAAGGAGACGAGAGGCAGAAATTTTGACAAGTGACAAAATATTCAAACTGCCATGATTGAATATTTGTAATATGTTCTTAATACAATGGAAGCTTTAATTTACAAAACCTACACGATCACATTAATCGTCTTAGTATGAATGATTTTTCTCCCACTGTCAACTATGCGAATTCATATCACATTCAATCCCCAATGCCTCCCTATTGGATTTTATAAACAGCAAAGGCATTTCTAGAGTGGCAATATGATTTGTGTTTCATGAGTTCACTTGTTGTTGCCTCCTTATCTAATCTTATCTTTAGAAATGCGCTCACCCCCTCTTTAGTGGAGAGATTACAACGGAGCATAGTGTTTTGGAGAATATGAGAAAGCATACAGTTAGGTGAGACTATCGTGGCCTATATCGCCTTTAGTACGACTTTTGAAACAGGTGGCGATAGAAGGTAATTCTGCAACATAAGGAAAAAGAATTAAAATTCGGTGAAATAATACATTAGTTGAGTAAAACATAAACCAGAAAAAGATACAAAATATGAAACTATTCGCTAAATATCCGAAATATAAAAGTGTTTTGTGCAATAATCAAATGATCTTGGGAAAATTACAAAAAGTGAAGAAATCATACACTGGTTAACATTTTTAGAAAATAACTTTGTTTTATATTGCCAATATAACTATGCTACCAGTTCCCTTTCCACTAAAAGCAAAAGGAATTTAGTAAATATTTTGTGTTATCGCAGATTTTTTTGTCGTTAATGCTGCTCCAATTGATAACATATCAGTCGGTCGGTATTAAAATCGCATTTAATATTTACTGCGGTTAGTCATACCTAGTGGTCGGTGATGAAAAATAGACACAAGTGAAACCAAGGTTCTTTACCCATCTAACATATTCCTCATTCATTCACCTTCTCCTGGTTACAACATAGATATGAGAGTATGTGTGTGTGTGTGCGTGTGTGATAAGATTGTTTTGGTGTGAGTGTTCGGTGGTATCTATGGGTGGATCAAAATGCTCTACTGGTGCTTTTAGAACATAAAATGGCATAATAAAAAAATGTATCTTACAAAAATAACGAATTGAACACCATTCGCAGGAAATGAATCATAAAATTTGCACCAGTAGTTGTACAATGGAATAAAATCAATTATTAGCAATTATTGGATATAATATGAAGATATTTAGGGTATGTTTTGATCAGTACAGGTATGTAAGCAAATTCTTTCATTTTTCACCAATACTTCCACAGCATAGGAAGTCCGATATACAACTTGGTTTGCTTCCAGATGTTGTTTAGATGTGAATGTAAGACTCTTTGGGAAGTGCTTCCAAAATGCATCTCACAATTGAAAATTTGTATGAAAATTTGTCATGGAATATGTCAGACATTAGCTTCCAAAAGAACGAATATGCAAAATCGGGTTTCTGACAGCTATCAAGAAAGCAATTTAGAAAATCTCAAGAAGTCTTCATAAAATTAGTTAAATTTTAGAAAATATCATATCATCAAATCTTTTCTAATTAAAAAATTGATTGAAGCTGAAGACATAATCAATTAAAAAATAAACTGATACAATTCACTTTTAATCAAAATTAAAAATAATAGCAGTTAAGAAAATTATAGACAACCCTAGGCGAAATGCATCTACCCCAGGACCGGTAAATGACTAGTTACTGATGTGCTTGACCTCATTCCTAAGGACCCGTCCTGGGACAAATTTCTAAGACCAACCCATAGACAGGTCCTAATGAACAACTTTGGGAAAAACTCTTAGGAGGCTTTTTTATTTTGTGCATCCGAATCGCACCAAAAAGGAACAACTTTGGGAATTTATCGAACAATAGATAATTCCGATAATTGTGGTTTCGTTAATATGTACTCGTACATCCAATATGATTTTAATGTCCAGAGAGTATAGAAGACAATAAATGAAACTTTAAAATTGCGACAAACTGGAGTACTGATCTGGTCTATAACTATTCCTGTGATAGGTCCGTCAGTGGCAATCTTCACCAAAATAAATTATAAAAAATTTTTCATAATATTCATTGGTTTACTAAATTTGGATCAAATCCTTGAAAAATCATAGGCACTTTAATTGAATCGAACAAAACAGTAATCGGAAAAAGGAGACGAAGTTCAGCAAAATAATTGGTTGTGTCAATTAAACAATTTATTCAGCTTTGCAATCAAAATCTATTAAATTTTTAAATTAAATCAATTAAAAATTATCATTAAAAATGTATTTACGTTTAAAAACTAATTGAATAAATTAATTTCGTAATTAAATCAGAAACAAAATGTTCTGTGAAATTACACCAATACCTTGGGCAGTATTTGGACAATGATATCACTTCGTTGTAAATCAAATAATCATGGATGTGGGTGATATCATTTACCAAAGAACAAACCTAATGTCTTATCGATATTTTTGGGCTGATAACTGAATACACTTGTGTCCAAATGCTGACTAAGTCAGCCGGAAAAATGGTATACCAAGCAGACATGCCATCGATACATGACGTTGAAAAATTATTTGTTTAACATTTACACATATTGTATTAACCCTGAACTAATTAAGTCGTTATTGCAACATATTTAGGGATTCGAAGAATTACAAGGTGTTTGATTGATCTATAAAGTAATGGTCAAGAGCAAACCAATGTCACATCGATTTTAAATAATTGTCAAATATGATTTTCTTCCATCTCTTTACAGGTTTCCAACAGGTTAAAGTTACAAGACTTTTAGAAAATTTCCGACGGATAAGCGTAAAATGCTTAGGTCTATACGACAATTAGCCAACGTTAGTTTGGCAACTGTAGCTTTAGTGTATCTATGTTGCTGCATAGGTCCTACAAAAGCCCAGGAGAATGCCCAGTTACAAATTCCTCCATCTCTGGTGGAATGTTACAATACCAGTTTCTTTATGAATCGCGACAATCGCTTACCCTACAATTTGGAGACACTGATCACATTAATTGAGAAAGTTGAAAATTCCTATGGATTTGATCAGGATATTACACAGTTGTCCATAGCCTTGTTACATCGATTCCGACAGGATGGCATACAGAGAGCGCAAGGAGTTGTGGCAACGGCAGGAGTTCTTCCCTACAGTCCTACAGGATTTCAATTTCCCAAGTTTCGTATTTTACTGTCTCGTTTGATACCCGGAAATGCTATGCGTTTCCCCAACAGCACTCTAACCATGGAGGAGAGATGTTCCTTGCACTTCATGCTCTCTAGTTCATTTAACACTGACGTCAGAGGAGACGAGAACCAAGTCTGCAATAATCTCTCGCAATACAGAGCTCAGCGTTTGCCCCGAGCCTCACCCCAGCAGAGACGTAACAATTTCGTAGGTGATGTTGAGATTTTGGATGATATGCAATTAAAGTCGGGCAGGAAAACTGCCCCTGGATCCCAGAAGCAAGTCCAATATGACTACTGGGATGATATTGGAAATGGTTATACAGGCAGCGACTCGAACACCATTAGTCAATGTCCTGTTGAAAATGGAGTTATCCGTACGCAATGGGGTAATGTAGCTGCTGGTAATTTGATTGCTGGCATAGCTGCAGGTCTGCAACCACAAACTGTCCAATTGAGATCATTACTTGCATTAGCTTCGCGGCGTCCTGGTTATCAACAGAATATGCCACAAGTAGCCACTGTCAGTGTAGATAATCGATATGCTGCTACATTAGCAGGTGATTTAGCGGAAGTGGCATTGGTCCAAGTCCCAGTCTCTGGTACAGGGCAAGCAACAGTGGGTGCAAGTGGTGCTTGGAATAGCACCGTGATGCCCAAATGGTATTTCCTTAGTCAAAGGCAAAATATGGAAATGACTGATGCCGAAATTCGCGGTGGTTTGGATGGTCTCATCATTGCCTTGAACATTGGCACCTGGCGGCAGCAGGTATCCAACTTAAAGTTATCCCAACTCTTAAGGATGTACTACTCACTGGATGGAGTTCTTAATTCGGGTATAATGGCCTGCAGTCGTGCATATTACTTCCAACAAAATATTCAACCTACCACGCTAAATGTACAAGCCTCAGCCTTTGCTCAGGTATTGGATAGGGAGATGCAATTGCGTGTTACATTATCTCCTGATGCTATAGCCAATTTTGCTGCTTCTGCTGCCAGTGCCTTGGGTGCATATATACGTAAGTAGCATATATCAGATTATCTATCAATGGTTTGATTAAATACTCTCGGAAAGAGTTTGTGAAAATGTACAACTAAAACTAGATATAGTTTTCAAAGCCATTACTCCCTATTTAGGAATGGCATAGGATCCAAACATGGCATAGACCGGAATTATTTTAATCTTTGTTTAGAATATTTCCCATTTTCTCAAGGGCTAATTTTCTATTTTAGCGAATATGAATGATCTCTCGTGTACCGTTAGTGGTGCCCTGCCTCAGGATGTATCTTTATCCATTACTCCCATGACAAACATCTATGTCTTCCTGGATACATCGTGGCCCTACTACCAAATCGTTGATTACGTCAAGTAAGTTGCGATCTCTCCAGCCATTGGCTCTGCATATCTCTTATCTGTTTTCTTGGTCCTTTCAGTTATGTCTTGGAAAACCTAAACATCAATCCCTATGCAAGTTCCGTAACTCTCTTGGCTGCCCAGGATGGCTCTGTTATTGTCAATACCACCAATTACATATCCGATGTATTTGAGGCATGGAATGTCACCACCCATGCAACATGTAAGTTAAGGACATATGAGTTACATGTGCCAAGTTAATGCCCTCTCTCCTCTCTTTCTCAGTTGTCCAGGGCTTCAATTTACCCAATGTCTTGAAGACGGTTCAAAATCTCACCTACAACTACATGAATGTTCAGCAGACTAATATTTCAGTGGGTGGTCTTTCCCAGGTTGTCTTACTTATGCCCTACATGACTACGATCAGTGCCACCGACTCAAGTTATGCTACTACCCAGTTGCAGTATATCGGTGAGCAAATGCCTGACTTGCGTTTCATTTACTATGCTGGTGGTACGGTTAGTCGATTCTCATCGTTTGTACAAGATCCTACACAGGATCTGTTCCCCTTGAGTGTAGGAACAAATGCTGCTACTGCAGGTGGTCCCGTAGTTATGCGAATCAAAAAAAGTAAGTGGTAGAATTTATTTCCCCAAAACACGAGTAAACTTTGACCCAATTATTTTTTTTTTAACAGTTCCGCGTCAGATTATTAATCCACGTTGTGGAGCTGCTTGGTACAGTTCAACATCGGGCACTGACCAGATGGCTCAATATGTACGTCCGGGTGTAATAAATTTCTATCGCATGTCACCCAACTATTTCTATGGCGCCGCCAATGGACGTTATCTGAATATACAATCCCAATCTTCTTCAGTGCAATACACAATATGTACTTCCCGCTCCATAGTGTTACCGCAACAGAACTCATCAACATCGAGTAGCGATCAAACCTGTGGTCAACTCCAAGGCAATACATTCTCGTATGACTTATCGGCAGCTTGCAGTGGCTACTGGACAATCCACCAGTGTCCTCCGCTCTATGTATCTGTTCAAGCACCAGCCAGTAGTACAACACAGACCACTCCATGTACCGATGCTGCCTGCCAGACGCCCGATCAAACACGTTATATAGTGTCCGTAGTGAATTTAGGTTGCTACAGCGGAGTTGCTGGTCTAGCGGCCAGTTTTGTCACTGTCCTCTTGGCCTACTTGCTCCGTCAATTATTTTAGCTGAGTAGTTGGCACATAACGAGTAGCTGGCTAGACTTTAGCTAGGTTTACGATTATTTTTACTAAGATTCACTATCACAAATCACACCACCCACCCCTCCACATCACAGAACAAATCCTTTTTTTTCCTTTTTTGTACTTTTTGCAATCGTTTGCCAGTGTCTATGTTAAACATATTTGTATAGCTTAGTTTATGATCTAAGTATAAAATATTAAAACTTAATACCTATTTCTAAATTTGAGAGTTGTTTCTTTGCAATAAAACCAAACCTAACCTAAATCACATATTAAACAGGCTCTTTGCCTTTGGAAGGGCCGACAGAGGTATTTCTTCAAACCATTGAGTTATTATTCTTAATTGCAATTAGTATTCAATTATTTCGTCTTGCCTTCAAAAGCTTTCATCAGCAATTACAGCTCCAGCGAAAATTCAGAGCCCATGGATATTTCGAATAACTCAACAATAATGACTGATATATTCATTTTCCTGGATACCTCATGGGAATACTACCGTGTGGTGGACTATCTTAAGTAAATAAAAACATGGTGTATATACGTGCATAACTTTTCACTTACCTCTCTTACGTATACAGCTATGTGGTGAATCGCTTGAATATACATCCCCATGGAAGCTCTGTTACTCTATTATCGGCTCGAGATGGTAGCATCATGGTCAATAGGACTTTTTCCATTACAGATTTCTATGCCAAATGGAATGCATCCACACATTCATGCCGTAAGTCTCTCGCATAGTGCTGTTGGACTTGCTTTTATGATTTACTTTTAGATCGCAATGGCTTTAGTTTACCCATAATATTAAGCAAATCTCGAGATCTGGCCGAAGATATTCTTAATGCTGACCATGAGAGTGGATCTCTGGGAGGGAGGTCCCTAATTTCTCTCATTGTACCCAGCCCTATAGCATTTGTTCACGAGTATGATTTTTACTATTGTGAAAATTATATCCAGGGTTTGAACTCTACAATACCCGATTTGAAAATAATATTCTATGCTGGCGGAGCTGTAATAAGATTCATGGAATATGTATCCAATCCAAGAGAAGACTTGTATTTACTCGATTCAGACCGCAGTGTAGAGCAGAGTGCTGTTCCTGTAATAAAGAGGATACAAAGAAGTTTGATGAATATCCAAATGACTATGCTCCAATATTAAGATATTTCCATTTTAGTACAAAGACGTCTAACAAATCCCCGTTGTAACACTCTATGGATATCGGAAAGCCAAGGTTCTAATAATTTAATTCAACATCTAGATCTGGGAAAGATTAACTTTTATCGAATGTCTGCAAACTTTTTCTATAATGAAGGTAGCATGCGTTACATGAAAGTAAAACCCATAAGTTCAATAGCTTTTATTATTTGCACATCGAGAAAAATAGCCTTGCCCTATAGAAATCCTATGTCCCCTTTTACAGAAGGCCAAGATTGCAAGCAAATTACATCCAATGATTTTAGTTATGATCTTACAGAAATGTGCATGGACTATGATAACCTACTCGAATGTCCACCTTTATATATTTCTGTACAATCACAGGGATTTGCTGAAATCTCTCAAGTGTCATGTTCTAATGAGGCCTGCCCTACACCCATTAGTGCCCAATATTCGATCTTGGTGAATAATTTAGATTGTAGCAGTAGTGGATATATGTACTTTGGTAATGCCTTCTTAATTATAGGTATTATGTTGTTAGCTTTAATTAATTGAGAATTTATTGAAAAGTCGATCGAATAATGAACAATACAGTACAGCCAGAATAAAATAAAAATGAAGTAAAAAAAATAGCTTCCTTACAAGATATTTTTCTAATTTTACAATGTACATGTGTGTTATTTTGTGCGAACATTCCAGTGTTGCATAAATATGGTATGTAATGTTATAGAGGTATATAAATTTATGAATTATAACTTAACGTTAGTGTATAGACTTAAGACTTTGCAGCTGAATCTATATAACCGAGTCTATTAGTCTGTACTCGGTTCAAAATCATAAGGTTGGTGGCTTTACTGCATACCAAAAAAAGATTCTGCAGTCTAGCCGACAACCAAACTTAAAAAAACTAATAACACTTTGAAAGGCATGGTTACTGTTTGAAAATCGTTGAACAAGTTTTCGAAAAGGAAATGGTTGTTGACTCAAATATCTAATTGACAACGGAAAACACACTTATGGTTATCGAATTTATCGATGCAGGGGTGGAAACTTATACGGTGTTCTCACCAAGCATGTTTTGGGGTTTTAAAGGTTTTCCCTGTATAAATATCTTAAAACGAGTCGTTTCCCCCATATAAAAAAATCAAGTCCAAAACACAAGTTTTCCTCAAAAACACATCAATTTTAGAATGTGGAGCCACCTAATTTGGAATAACATACAAATATAAATATTCAAATAAGTTTGAAATAAGTTTCAATAAAGGCTTTGAAGAACATGCACATGTGAAAATAACTTAAAAATGTTTTCCCTGTGCACTCGCGGTAATTATTTGAACATACGATACATATATGTGGATTTCGAGTAAATGTGAATTTCTAGTTTCCATGGTAACTGTCAAACAAAAAAATCTCAACTCGGTGTGAACGGTGAAATGTTTTGGAGAATCAAATGAGGAAAACGAGTCAGTGGGAACATAGTATTAATAAATTCAAACTTGTTAGGATTGTGTCTTGGCTATTTAGGCATATGAATAGTACCTTTCGAACTGTAAAGGCACAATTATGTGCAAAAATAAATACATTCTGCTTGCCACAATAATTGGTGCTATCGAAGTTATCGATAGTTGTACCCATGACAGGGAATGAAGTCGGCTAATTTTTTTCAACGGCAATATCATAAAGGTTTATATTTGGCGGCTTCAGTTTAACGGTTGAACTGAAGCTTCTACACGGAAAAGTTTTCTTTTGTCAGGACAACTAACTTTTATGACATACTTTAGGCTCTTATTTTAACTCAATTTCCTATGGATTGTGTCTTCGATAACCACACCTGGGTGTTGTATTTGGCAGCAATTAAAGTCGTTTAAGCTAATGCATAATATCAACGACAGAGGACTCTTTCTTCGTGGTCTCGGGTTTTCACGCCGTCAAAAAAACTTCAATGTTCGGAAAGAAACGCCGGTACAATAAAAGCGCTCCAATCACACAACTTACACCGCTGACGACAATCATCGGCCAAAAGGTGTCGATTATCTTCAGTGATATGGTGAGGGGGACGATGGAACGCTTTTGAAGTAGGATAATATAATTTGAACTGAAATAACCGTAGCGGAAGACGTTTTATAAAATATTAAAATATTAAATTTAAATTAATCAAACCATGGACAAAACGAGGAATTGGAGGTGCTCCAGAATTGCAGCATAGTTTAACCAATACGAAGTTAATAAAACGAATTAATATAAGACAAATTAAAAAATAGATTCAGTGGTTCATAGTATGAAATTTAATATATAAAAGTGTAAAATATTTGTTTAAATGATTATTTAAATGTTGTTTTGTTATTGTTGCTTTTCCATTATTGTTTTAATTGCAACTTAAAACCAGAAATATGAAGTTTATTTAAAGAATATCAAAAATTTTATATTTTTTGTCATAAAATATTGTAAACCATTTAAAAAGAATCGGCTACAAAAAAATTTGAAATCGAATAAAACATAGTTGTGCGACATTGTATGATAAAAAAAAACTATGCCTATATTTATTAATACCCATTCTAACAGTGTTGCCAACTCCCCAAGGCCAAAAAGCACCAAAAATATATTATAAATTCTAACATACCACCTTCCAACACAAAATCGAAAATTAAATGCTCTACTAAAAAAAAAAAAAAAAAAAAAAAAAAAAAAAAAAAAAAAACTTCCGAAGATGTACCTATTATAGAACTTTTGTGAATTGAATTTTAAGAAGTTAAGGTGGGTATTAAGATCGAGTTTAGCTGCTAAAATAGTCATTTTTTAACAATTACAATTTCTTTAATAATTCATTTTAAGGAATACAAACTTTGTGAAAATTTGCTTTTGGTTATTCCACATCAAGTTATAATAAAATTTGCAGCAAATATTCATAATTTTATGCCTTTTTTACTGATATAGTTTTCACTTTAGCGGCAAAACTCGAACTTAGTACTCACCATTATGAACCGCTATTCAAGTATACACTTTGATCAGTTTTAATGCTTTCGTCCAATTCATTTTGATCAGTGATGTTTTTCAACTTTCAAAATATTAATATATGGAAGGAGTCTTATTTCAGTTGTGCGTGCATTTGTGAATTTAATACAAACGTTTTTAATGACATCTTTACCAAATTCGAAAATTCGACACTCATCGCTCGACTTTCCTACAGAATACCCTAAATAACAATATTAATTAAAAAATAATCAATACCAACTTCATAACAATCAAATTCTATATTTGGCAATAAATAAATAAATAAATTTTTGTATCAATTAAACTTAATACTGTTCAAACTAAAAAAAGCACCAAAAGCACTAAATGAAAATGCCAGAAAGCACCAAGTTGGTGCTTTTTTTGAAAAGGCACCAAAAAGGCAATTTGGTGCTTTTTAGAAATCAAAAAGCACTAAATTTGGTGCTAAAAGCACCAAATTGGCAACACTGCATTCTAATATGTCGATTCAGTCGTTTTTAACGGTAAATTCCATATATGATTCTTGGAAATTTGATAAATCTTTTTTTAATGATACCCTTCAATTTTCAAATATGTCAATATTAAGAAATTAGGATAATTTCATTTGCAATGTTCAATATAGGGTCATGAATGCATTGAGAATACCTGTATAATACACAAACACCTTAAATCATCCGTTATACGTGTTCTTTGCGTATGTATTTTTCAATTGAATTACAAATCGATTAGAGCATTTTTTAGTGGGGAGAGAGAACAAAAAGAATCGCTCTCAAGTCAACAACAATTCATTATAGAAATGACATTTGATTTGGCTCCACCATATACCCCCCACCCACACATACAGAGAGAGAGAGTGGGGTTGTTTTGTTTGATTTGGCTGGCTGGCTGGCCGAACGACGAAAAATACACTCTCGTCGAGGAGTTTGAGTAATGTTTTTGTTATGACGCCAGCGCACAGAGCAAAATATTTACAAACAAATAAACACATTTTTGAAACACTTGCGACAAGGATACAACAATTTATATATTTTTAACGTTACGCAGAATTTATTAGTGAATTGGCAATTGGAATAGACGGACGGGCATACACGAAGAGCCTGCGATAGTAGCAGTAATAGCAAAAACAACAACAACATCATCAATAACTACATTTAAATGCAAGTCGGTGATTTTTCCCATTTTGTTGTTGGAATTTTCCCAGAATCTTTGCCTAGGAGGGTAGGAAAGCAAAACGCGTCGCGGGAAGTGAAAATTCAAATCAAGATGTGAAACTAGAAACAAGTGTAGACTAACTGGCTGACTGAAATAAAAAAGAGTGTAACAGAATTGCATTTCTAAAATTCAATTGAATTTTTATGTTAAGCCCAAGTGTCCAAAAAGGAAATCAGTCGCTTTATACAATAGAAAGGATTCAAACTACATATGCAAAAAAAAACAATAAGCTTCTGTATATATCCAAGTTGAAGTGAAAAGTGTAACATTTTCTATCAAGAGCTTAGAATTATATAGAAAAAAAAAAAACATCAAAAATGTATTTAAAAAAGGTGAGTCAAATAGTTTTACTGGGTGGGGAAATGCATTTCGTAGTTTCTTTTTTTATTCGGGGAAGAAGGACATTTATTTGTTAATTTCTGGATACTTCAAAAAATTTTATTGATTTTTCACAATAGTTTTTCTATACTCTGTATCATAAATGAAAAACATCCGCTCACTTTGAGATTTGCACAAGAAGTGATATTGTGTTTATTTCGTTTATATGACATTTGGTACTTAACTTTAGTAGGGTTGCCAAATATAATAATTAATCATTATATCATTTTCCCCCCCTTAAAAGAGTTTGATATATACATAATTTTTTGTTAAATATATATATATATGATGTGTACTTATACATGAAAATTCATTTCCCTTTCATATAAAATATCTGTGCATATATATGGTAGTTTATGATATGAAAAATAGATAATTTTTGTTTTAAATTAATAATCCAAAAATCGTGCTGGTACTTTTCGTTGTCTTTCAGAGCGTCTAAGAGCATTATTAGGAGTTGAAAGTTGAGTTGCTTCTGAGACAGTCTTAGATGGGTCTTCATTTAAGTTTGCTGGTGGTAGGGATTCTTGTAACACAGCTCGTGGAATTCCTAGATGTTGTTGCTTACTTGAAATGATTATTTCTTGTTGACTTACAAAAGATTTCCTTTCCGATTCGCTTCTAATAGTGTTCTTATTAACGCCTACTTTCCGTATTTGGTCCACGTGTCGCTTCCATACTCTTCCATCGTCCAATTTAATGTTATAATGGAGCTTCCCAAGCCTCTCCTTCACCTCTCCAAATTTCCATTTGCTAAGAGACAGATAGTCTCGCACTGAAACTCTATCACCAACTGAAAAATATTTGACATTTGTATTTGGGTTATATATCTGGGCACCATTTTTTGGTAACAATAAATCAAGTCGGGATTTAATCTGTCTACCAAACATCAACATCGCTGGTGATTTTCCAGTAACAGGATGGATAGCTCGCCGGTAAGAAAATAATATTTTTGCCAATTCTTTGCTCATTGAGCTTGGGCTGCACTTCGATGCTAATAATTTGTTTTTAAACGTTTGTACATACCGTTCGGCTTGGCCATTAGTTGCTGGATGGTAGGGTGCGCCTAGCTTGTGCTCGATACCATTCTCTTTGAGAAACCTCTTAAAATCATTGGATACAAATTGCGTTCCATGGTCGCTCACAAATATATTCGGAATACCAAATTGGGCAAATATTTCCCGACATTTTTGGATTGTTGTCTCCGTTGTTATATTGGGAACAATATGAATTTCTGGCCATTTTGTAAATGAATCTATAAGTATGAACAAGTATTTTCCCATGAAAGGTCCTGCATAGTCTGCATGAACACGCTCGAATGGCTTGCTCGGCCTGGCCCAACAATGCGTTTCAACCTTTTTTGGATCCGGGCGTACTAATTGACACGATTCGCATTTAGCCACTAAATTCTCAATGTCGTTGTCCATTTGGTTCCACCATACATAGGCTCTTGCTAAACTTTTCATACGTGATATACCGAAATGTGCTGTATGTAATTCATCTAAGACACGTTCTCTCAACTTTTTTGGTATGTACACCCTAATGCCGCGTAAAATGCAGCCATTATTCAAAGAAAATTCCGTTTGAGTGATTCCAAAACGGTCTTTACTATTACACTCGCGACCATACTGCAAGCAATTTAACAAAGTTTTTACCTCTGAATCCATCTTTGTTGCATACCTTAGTTCCTCAGCTGTAACAGGTAAATTATCAATAATCTCTTCTTCCACAACATGGACTTCATCAATGAACTCGTCGCTTTCAGGTGTTGGCAAACGTGACATAGCATCTGCATTTGAATTTTCTTTTGACCTCTTGCATTGGATATCATAATTGAACTGCTCTAAAAATATGGCATAATGTTGCATTCTTGTTGCTGAATATACTGGTAGTCCTTTCTTTGGTGAGAAAATTTGCGATATGGCTCTATTGTCTGTAATTAGAGTAAATTTCTTACCAAATAAATAATTATAAAATTTGCGGACACCAAAAATTATAGCGTACGCCTCTCTATCTATTTGGGAATACTTTTGCTGTGTTCTACTAAGGGTCTGTGACGCGAATTGTATGGGTTTTTCAGAACCATCTTCGCAAATGTGACTAAGTACTGCGCCCACACCTGTAGGGCTAGCGTCGACAGCTAATGTTATTGGTAACCTTGGGTCGTAATGGGTTAGAACCGTATCGGACTGCATTTGCCTTTTAATTTCATTAACCGCTGCTTCACACTCTTTATCAAAACAAAATTGTACCTCATTTTGCAATAGCCGGTTTAATGGATATGCAATATCGGCGAGGTTTTTTACGAATCTACCGTAGTAATTAATAAGGCCTAGAAAAGCACGAACTTCGTCTTTGTTCGATGGCATTTTCATTTGTTGTATTGCTTGTATTTTACTTTCCATGCGCTTAATGCCCGATTTATTTATCACATACCCACAGTAAACAATTTCGTTTTGCAAGAATTCCGACTTATCAATATTTATTCGCATGTTGTACTTACAGAATCTTTTTAAAACTTCTTCTAGTCTGTACAGGTGGGTTTGGTCGTCTGGAGCCGTAATCTTGATATCGTCTAAGAAAACTGAAACGCCAGGAATGTCGCTCAGAATTTGTTCCATTAACCTTTGAAATTTTGCAGGTGCACTGGCTATGCCATACATCATCCGAGTCGGTTGGTATAGACCTTTATGTGTGTTTAATGTTAACAAATGTCTGTCCTTTGGATGAATTTCCAGTTGTAAGTACGCCTTCGTCAAATCAATTTTAGAAAATTTTTTCCCTCCAGCCATCTTGCTGAAAAGTTCCTCAATCGTAGGAAGAGGATACTCATCTACTACTAAAGCCGGGTTAAGGGTTACTTTGTAGTCGCCGCATATTCTTACCGCCCCATTCTTTTTTGGCACAATAACCACAGGGGTAGCCCATTCGCTTTTCTCGACTTTTTCAAATAAGCCATCAGCAACATGCTCATCCAATTGTTTTTCAACAGCTTCCATCAGTGGAAATGGTACCCTTCTAGCCTTCACAAATTTTGGTGTTACGTCTGGCTTCAAATATAAACGGGCTTGAAGTTCTTTTATTTTGCCAACTGATTTTGAAACCACTACAGGATACTTTTCAAGCAATTTTTTAATTTTTGATTCGTTCTCGGTTTGTATTGAATTAACAACTTCTCTACCCTCATCGCCTTTAATTATTTCGTCCAAATTTAGCTTTATTTGACGCAACCAATCTCGACCCATCAATGGCTTCCGATCCGACTTGACGATGTACAACTTCAATTTCTTGTTATGACATTGAGCTATGTTCACTCGAATGAAACCTACACATTTTAGTTTCGTGCCACAATAGCTTGTTAGTTGTATATCTGATGGTTCGACTGTAATTTTTGAGAAATAATTCTTTGCGTCGTTTAAATTCATTATGGAAACAGGAGCACCCGTGTCCATCTCGAAATCAATCAAGTGATTATTGACCTTTAAAGGCACCACAATTTTCTTACGTAATTTTGTTGGGCTCTGTATTTCTGCAATGTGCAGAATTTCTTCTACTGTTTTCTCTTCTTCACTGTCGTTTATCATATTCACTTTATTTTTGCCTTTATAGCATACCTTCTTAATGTGCCCTTTCTTTTTGCACAAATGACATACGGCGTCTTTAAATTTGCATTGATCGGCCATGTGTCTGTTGTCCCCACAGCGAAAACAGGTTTTTGCTTCATAACGACTTACTCTTTTCTTATACCTTCCTTCTTTAGTCGACTTGACCGCCATTTTGTTCACGCTCATCTTCTCCACCTTACACTGCAATTCATTTCCACCCGTCTCTGCCATCTCGCTCGCCATCACCATATCCATTGCTTCAGCAAAAGTCAGCCCTTTTTTCTCCAACAGCCTGCTCTGAACCTTTTTATCCAACAAACCAAACACCAATTGATTCCTCAAGGCCTTCTCCAGATGATCACCAAAATTGCAATTCGCTGCCAACCTCTGCAATTCCATCACAAAATCCGACACCTTTTCACCCTCTTTCTGCTTCCTCATATTGAATCGGAAATTTTCCAATAACTCATTTGGCTTTGGGTCAAAATGATCTTGTAACACTTTTACTATGGCTTCAAATGATTTACTCTCCGGCAACGTAGGAGTTAATTTGTCACACAGTATATTATACGTTTCGGGGCCAATGAAGTGCAACAACAACATTTGATGCTTGGAAGAATCACATCCATAAAGTGATAGTGCTGTTTGAAACCGCTTCACCCATCTTGACCATGATGTTCTTTTATTATCAAATGGCTCGAAATTAAAAAAGGATACAACAGCACTTCCATTCTCGTTCACCATGGTTTCAAAAACAAAATATATATATTACGACTTTCTTGTGAATAACTAACGGTAAAAACAAAATCCACTTTTTCTCTACACTTGTGGTGTTCTCTTCTTTACTCGTCGCCAAATTATCATAAATGAAAAACATCCGCTCACTTTGAGATTTGCACAAGAAGTGATATTGTGTTTATTTCGTTTATATGACATTTGGTACTTAACTTTAGTAGGGTTGCCAAATATAATAATTAATCATTATATCACTCTGGCTTGAGAGTGAGTAATACTCCCCCTCTTTTCCCCTTTATTAGCATTGTTGTTGCTTGGAAGTGCAACTTTTTGCAATAAAATCGCCCCATCTGCCAGTCTTGGGTATACACAACGGTCATATTTGCTCCACACCCACCCACTTTTTGGATGTACAAACATTTTCAATTTTTTAGGAGCAGGCGCTTTGAGCCACCTACTCGCCTACATATCTGCCCCCCAAACTATGCATTCGTCCCTCACACTCTAAATGTCTAAGAGCTGTCTGTGGAAATTCCATTTGATTTCAATAAGAGTTCCTACAAAATCATCCATTCATTCGAAGTATATGATGTTAAGGGTGGGTGGTTGACTGCCTATATGGATGGTTATGGAAGGATTTGTTTTTTGTTGCTGCCGCTGTCGTTCACAAATTAAAGCATACATTTATTTTTGTGTGTCTATAACAATTTACGTAGAAACACAAAACAAAGCAGTCAAGCAAACGTAACAATTCCTATGCACTAAAAATCCTGTGTATTTCAAGTGTGGGCTATGATGAATTGTGTGGCCTCATACTAAATCTCTCCCCTCTCGGTCTCTCGTAGGAAAACATGTAAGTCCTTTCCCCGAAAGTCAACTATCTCTCTATCCTTTTGTCAATGCTATTCTCTTTGGCACTGTGCTCTCTCTCTCATTCCTCGAACTCTCGCTCTTTAGTTATATGAAATTGTCCTCCCACCTCGGCATGTTTACACTCTGTTGCATTTCCCCATCATTTCTATTTCTATGAAGTGGCAGCAGTCTCTATTGTTTCACCAATTTGTGTAGAAACATTTTTGTTTCGCTAGCATACGAATGAAATTGTTTCAATAACGTATTATCTAAAAATATATACACTAAACAATGATAGTGGAATATAGCGTAATAAGACTGTTGCAAATAACAAGTTCGTCCTTAAATTTCTTTTAATTACGTTCGATTACATTTTAAATATACTTTTTCAGGGATTTTTCCAAAGATTTTTAATATTGAGTTATTATAGTATTGAATTAAACTTATAGATGGCTGAGACAGGGGATGGAATTTTGTGGGTGGCTTTGGTTGGTTAAATATTGCTCTCTTACAAACAAACAAAATATGGACAAATTGTTATTGAAATACTAGAGTTTTAGTTGGATGGATAGATGATTTTGATGAAATTTATCGAGAAGCTTTAATAAAATTCGGATGTGTATAAAACATGGCGCTATTAGAGAGCATTGGAATAGACATTACACACTTATATATGTACAATTAAAACGATTTCGCTCAAATGTCCAAATTATGCACAATACACAATTTTTTGATTGTTACAAAAAAAATCTTACTTTTGTACCTAATGTTTTAATTAGGTACAAAATTGATCTGCAATACAAAGAAAATTAAGAATCTTAATATTCGTTGAGCAAACCCATCAGTAATACCATAGACAATTTTGGAATATTAGCATTTTAAAACTCTCCAAAAGTCTCGCCTCATATGTGAATCAAAAGCGACTATAAGATGGATGATTAGAATGAATATAGAATGGTGCTATTAAGGAAAGGATGAATTTGAGATATGGAAATCCCAGTTACATGTATGTGTATGTACATTTATAGCTTATGAAATTTCAATTTGGAGCCAATGATTATGCGATGTGTTTGAGAGTAAACTAAAATGGAGGCGTTTGTTAAATACATTAATTTTCTAAATTATTTTTGCCATATGACTAAAAAGAAATGAGATTTTTTACATTTTTTTGTTGTTTTATTCTATTATTATTTTATATAATTATACGGAGTTTCTCCATTATTCATGAAAATGGCAAAACTTCTATAAGATCAATAGCGCAAAAAAATATAAATAAAAAAAATATAATAAAAAAATATATATAATATATTATAAAAAAAACATTTTTAGTAAATTCTACAAAAAAGGTAGAATTGCTATTCAAAACATTTGCAACTAGGCCTACCATGAACCTAATCTAGGTATATCTCTTTATTGTTTCGCTTCCACTTAAAAAATAATCTTTATGGAGTGTTATTTCCAAATTCTAATTGGGAAAATGAATGGGCTGTTATTAACAATTGATATTTCACGAAAGGTAAAGAATCGTATGATTCGACCTGTTCAAAACATTTGCAACTACCTATCACCCTGTAATATTTTCTTCTTTAAGGACATTATTTTTTGTATTTTTTACCTGAAATAGTTAGTTAAGGACCTATAAGAAAATGGTTTAAATGTACAAAAATGGCATTGTAGGCATATCGTTAAGTTCATTGCTTAATTTGGCCATAAACTGATCGCCATAGGCCTTAATGCCCTATTTCTTTTTGTCTAATTCGATAAAATTACCGGCAATAAGCATAATCAACATAACAAAAAACAAAATATCGATGATTTTAAAGTTGAGGTATCACAAAAATGAATTTCGGAAGAGTACAATGTGCCAAAGCCAACTGCGTCTCGAGTTATAAACAGTGGATGCACCAAAACGAAGGCTGCCAGGAAAGCCTTAATCCAAGAAATGCAAAAAATTACGTCAATCATGGTGGGGCCAATATTGTGGTCTGGAGGTATTTTTCTGGACAAGTTATGGGCCCGATTTATAGAGTCAAGGGAATTATGAAGTCTACAAAAACATTTTGCCCCACGTGATATTGCCGTAAGCATTCCGGGAAATGCCGTCTGCATGGAATATTCAGCGCGATCATGACCTCTAGTACACGTGTAACGTGGTAAAACAATGGATTTCCGATGAAAAATTACGGGTGCTTGACTAGCTTGTTCAGTCGCCTGAAGTAAAAGTCATAAAACAAACTTTTGGAAAGATGTAAACCGAAAAATTGGTACGAAAGATTTCGTAAGCAAAAGGCTTACGAAATCTATTTGAACCTGAACCATAGGTTATCATTGACCATTTAATTCTAACCAATGGCAAAAAGTTGCGCAGAAGTAATCAAACGGCATGGCTTTAGTATCAACTATTAACATTATGTGACACTTAATATTAAGGTGAGTACTATGTTCGTATGTTTCACCAAAACAGTAAATTAAAAGTACAAAAATCTGTGTGAAGACGATTATATATAAAGTCTTGTGAAATAATGAATGGAAAAGATCTAAGGAATTGATTGTGAACCATTTTATATTTATAATTTAATTGATTTAAAAAAGTGGCCGTGAAAACAAGCTGGTTTTCAGCTTGAAAACTGAACGTAGTACTCAGCTTTAGTTGCAAATGTTTTGAGCATGCGAAAACTCTATTTTTTTATATATAAATTATCAAAAAATCTTGAACGTTAGTTCCGTTATTTCCTTGAATCTTTAAAATTGACATAGTAAGCAACAACATTGCATTAACATTTTGGTTCTAATATTGTTATTTTCATTATAATTACGGTTTATTTTTAACAGTGAATGTGGTTGCAAATGTTTTGAACAGCATTGTTTTATCTATTGCAAAATTGAGGTATTTCTGTTATACGGATCGGGACGGTATATCTTGTATAACCGTCTGCTATTTGTATTGATATTTTGTAATATCTTAATTTAATGCAGAAAAAACTTTGATTACTATACCTACAATTGTGGTTGTTGCCTTCCAAGCCATACAATTTGATATTCCAATAATCCCGTAATGTAACATAACGCTGTGGCCTATTAACTCATCCACATGAAACCATAATAATGATAACAAAAAGGCAAACTTAACACTTTAAGAAAAAATGATGAAATCCTTGAGACTTCCTCCGGTGGTGGTATCCATTATCGTTGATGCCGTTGACCACCACAATAACCAGCACCCATGATCACCAACAACACCTCACAAAATCACTTTTTTCTATGTAATTTCCATTGAAAACTTGTTTTACATTTTCAAAATTGACCTTCTTCTTTTGGCTGAGTTGGTCATTTTAGCCCATAGCCCTCATATCATTGTTGCACTTTCAATACAATTTTGTTGTTCTCTGCCTGCTCTTCATCTTACTCTCTGTTCCCCTTTCTCGCAAAAATCACTTCCAAGTATGTGATTACTCATAATGGTTCATGCAGGAGGATAAAGTTGGTGTTGGATAAAATGAATGATCGAAGATGGTGTAGGTGATGTGAATTACATACACATATATTTATGAATTGGGGTGAGTCGATTCGAGAACATAGATTTGTTGTACAAATTCTATGTTCTTGTTCAGGGAATGAAACCGCCAGTGATTTTTGATCAATCGACGCCGCTATCGATTAAGTAGGCTAATCTCCGATGAAATATAGCAGCTAATCAAAAAAAGCGCATAAAAATTTGCATCTTTCACCCAATTTAATATAATACAACGATTCTATAAAAACTTAAGCAAAAATCATGCACAACAGGTATGAATAAAATGAAAATTAATTTTTAAGAATGGTTGTACGATTAATTGCATAGCGGTTTCTCCTTGATCGTCAACCGACAAAAATGGGTCGGCTTCATTATTTTATGTCGTCTCATAGGCATAAGCGTAGGAAGGCCTCTGGGGAGGGGGCTTAGACCCCCCCAGAAAAATTTTAGCCCCCCCCCCAGAATTTGAAAACCTATTTATACTCGTACAACGCACAAAGTTTCACTAAAGACTTTCATGCACAATCGAATTACTTGGGTTGTGGTAGAAGTCTGATATTTATGAAATAAAGCTGTGGTTGAACTTATGATTTAGTTGAATAAAAAATAGTAATTGATATTAAAACTATTCTTTCATAAATTAATATCTTAATAATGCTGCAAAAAAAGCGTCGCCAAAAAAGAAGTGAAAATGTTCTTTTTGGGTCTGGAAGTGGTACAAAATTAGCGGAGAAGCGATGAATGTAATATGAACTTGTCATAGAACGAATGTCCACCGTTTCAACAACCGTTGCAATGAATTTGCATCACTTCTTAAGGTGTGATCTGAATTCAGTGTTTTGAATGTGAATTAAAAATTTTGTGATATTTTCCCAAATAAATAATTTTTATACTTTTTATGATTTTTAATGCATTCTAACGCTTGTTTGAAACGTTTTTTTCAAATATTATCGATTTTTCTATAATGGACTTAGCATTTTTGTGACAAAGTTTGAATAATTTGTACCATTTTATTTATTCTTACTCTTTTTTTAAACTATTTGAAAAAAGAAAACAAAAAATTACGCATTAAAATATAAAAAAATGAAGTAAAAAAACTTCCTGTGTAGTTAAAATAGTTAACTTCTTTGTGAGGACATTTTTGGAAGTGCTTTTAAAGCTGTGCCTTTAGAACTCCCAATTTTTTGCTGGGAAAAGTGTGGAACTACCCTACGGGAAATGGATCAACCACAGAACTGGTACAGGACTAGTCCCTGGTGTGTATGGACCAGTCCCAGTTCTGATCGAAACGTATGTAAGGGACCGTCCACTTTAACATGGGTTTGTCATTGACGGAGTAAACTTACATTTTAGGACGCGTCTTGGACTCATCCCAAAGGACACGTCGAGGGACAATTTAGCAGGAGCAACCCATAAACAGGTCCTCAGGAACCAGTCTCGTACAAACTCTTAGAAATCTCTTTCAATTTGGGCTCCTAATCGAACCCGAAATGAAAACAAAAACATTTGAAATATGTCGAACAAAAGGTTATTCTAATAATTTTATTTCACTAAATGTGAAAATTGCAACTAACTGGAGCACAGGTACCAGTTCTGTGATAGGTCCGTCAGTGGCAATTTGCACCAATTTCCCGTAGGGTACTTTTAGTTGCTTTATTATAAATTGATTGTCGAGTTATTTTGATGTCTATTTTT
Organism: Haematobia irritans; assembly: GCF_050003625.1. Taxonomy (NCBI): domain Eukaryota; kingdom Metazoa; phylum Arthropoda; class Insecta; order Diptera; family Muscidae; genus Haematobia; species Haematobia irritans. Next base: position 640,305 of record NC_134401.1, on the reverse strand, counting down.
TTATTCAATTTTATGAAATAAAACATTACTTGAACCTATAAGTTCCGTCTATAAAGGGGCTATAGCCCCCCCTAGGAAAATTGTCTAGCTACGCTAATGCTCATAGGCTGTTCATAGACGCTCCGCCCACAATGTAACATATATTTGACCGGCAATGAAATGACAAATATGTGTCGTCTCAGCCGTCAAGCCCGCCATCGCCGATAAATGAGTGTCAGACGCCGCCGACCAAAACGGGTCCGCTTCATTCTCAAGTTCAGACACCTATATTTTATTTTTCAACTTTAACGGTATTTCATATAAAAGATTGACATCTCTGGTTGTATATCAATAACGTCAAAATTAGATACACATTGCCGTTATTTTACATGAATCTCCAAAACATTCTTTTAGATTCACACGGTCGATCCTCCCTAGTATATATAAACCAATTCGACAACAAGGGTGTTTTTTCCCAACAATACCATAAGAGATAATTAAAAATGGGAAATCTTTAATGCACTTTAATACCGACCACAAGTAGAACCTATAGTCCACAGGGCTTGCTCTAAACCTAAATATTTGTTAATAGTTTGTATTAATGCGAGGGATCCGCCGTGTTGCAATGGTTAGCATACCCCGTTCAATCCCAGTTTCAACCTAACACCAAAAATTCAAGTTCACGTTTTATCTCTCCTCAGTAAAGTGTACCACCCTTTTAGATGATTGTCATTTCGAAGGAAATCATTTAAAGGGCTGAGAATTCTGATTATGTTTAAGGATTCAAATTCATGTAACCCACTCAAAAGAGTTCTATTATTGCAAGCCCCAATATATGAATATGACATACATTCAGACATTTCCTTTATATGTCTATCATATACTCCTTCTTCCCATTTACCTACTTCGCCCTTGGTTTCCCCCATGGAACCAATTCGAACGAAAACGAACAAAATCACATAGAGCGTTTATGTATTTATATGTGTAAGTATATGCATACCTATATACAAAAAGTAGGTATGTTTGATGGTTATATGCGATCGTGATCGTGGTTGGTGGTGGTTTGCGATCCCACGCCAACTTCTCTGACAAGCGACTACAACGATATATGGTGTGTTTTTTTTTTTTCAAATTAATTTTAATGAAATTCCAAAGAATTGTATATACAGTTTGTACATGAAAATGCCTTCAAATCTGAAAAGTTTTTCTTACGCCGTCGCATTCCTGGCAAAAAATTGTAAAAATGACACAGGAATATCATCTAATGTAACATAAGGCGCTTTCAATGGATGCTTTGCGATCAATGGAGCTATAGGCTTTCGTTCATCATGATTTATTTAGTTATTAGCACTGCAATATTTTATACATTTTTAAAATTTTACCATATGTCCAAACGGAGAATAGAACTATGGACTAGATAGGGTCACGGCCTAAAGGAAAAAAAGTTGATGCGGTCACCCCCCAGTTTTGTAGCATATTCGAAGACAATTTCGAAACACCAAAACTTTTTTTCCGTGCATCCTACAACCCCCCGAAATACAATTTATTGTGCTGTGTCGTCATTTGAAGTCCGATCGAAAAGAAACGCATATCGTTGTTCGTGGTTGATCAGGGGCTATATTTCGTGCATTGGTCATTTTTGACTCCGACGTCAAATTTGATTTTTAATTTTTTTATTTCGCTTCGTACACCCCTATGATGCACATTTCTGATAACCATTATAAAGATATTCATAAACAAAAAAGTTACAGAGATTTTAAATAAATCTGTAAAGCATGATAACATTTTTTTTTAATTTTAATTTATTTTATTTTCATATGTAACTAAGCCTTACAAAGGCCTTATACAGTTACTTAAATCAACATTTTAAATACTACTCAAAACAATTCTCTTATTTCTAACATTAATATACTAACAATAATACAACAAGAGGATAACTTTAACACAACATTATAACTTTTTTTGGCAAATTTTGCTATAGCTTGGTGGGAAATGATCCAAAGCAACAATTGAAAAAAGTTTAGATAATGCCAACTTAATACTGGTCTTTATTTCAAAAAATTTTGGAGAGATATTAATAGGATCATAGGCTTTGCATATTACTTGTTACTACGAAACCACAAAATGCAACATATATATGACATGAAACCAGAAAAGAACTGTACTTGATACAAACGAAATCAACAGATTTTGGGGTAAGAAGTATTTTTTCATTGCAAAAATAAAATTTTTGTAACAAAATATTGTTTGGTGATAAAAGTTTCAACTTTTCGAATATATTTCCCCATGTTCCGATATTCGGAATCGCAAATCGCCAGAATTTATTTTTCTTGTTACGAAAAATAGAGATACTCTCGGACTCCAATACAATTTTAATTTAAACTTATCGTTGTAGAGAACTATATTACCAAGGACATGGTCGTAAAATAAAAACTATAACAAAGAATAAAGTTTACGATACGATACGTTTTGAATGTATTGTCGACTACTCTGTCTCCGGCAGCAAACTACCTAATGATCACTAAAACACTACTATTATTATCAACTACAATCGAAGTGATCTTCCAAACTACTGTTCAGAATGTTGTTGTTGTTTTTCATCGTTTTTGATGCTTGACCAAATTTGTACAGAATAAGAGGGCAAGAGGAAGAAATGAAAAAGAAGCCACCCCACAGACAAACAACGGCCGCTTCGTAATAATCATAAAATCGAGTGGGTTCTTACGAAAACAGCACCTCATACAAACACGCATAAATCATGCATGGCTACACGACTAACTTTGAAGATTATGAAGCCACCACCCCACGCTCCTAAAGAAAATTAAAAACGGCACTGCACCATTTGGTTTATAAACGCAGTAGTATATTTCATACCTTGCTCCCTTACTCCCACTACTAATTTTCATTATTTTATAAACGAAACATGCAATTTTTTAACTGAAGATTTTAAATTTAGAGCTAAAGATGATGGCTTAGTTTAAAGTTCATTTCTCCATATCGGAAAACAGGTCAGCTAGACTTTTATTGGACTCATATTTGTTCTCTAGTACTGAAATGATTATCGCCACAAACTTTGATATAATTTGAATGTCAAAGGTACTTTTTTATCAACCCATCCATAGTCGTGAATGCTGTCATTACTCTGATAACAAGAGATCATGTACCCTTCGTGTTTTCTTTTTATTAACACTCTCTTTTTCTCTCGGATTCAACCGGCAAATACAAGTGGGATGAGTGATACCCCGTATTGTGAGTTCCTCTTTCTACCAACACTCAAAATTGCACTTCAAATTACACGAGATAGTGTGCGTGCTGCTTATGCTATACCAAGCTGCAGCGCTGCTTGTTTGCTTTGAATTCCCTTTTGCGATTACCAGTGATGAGAATTACAATTTACGTACGTACCACAATTACCATATACTTTTATTTGGACGACTTTTTTGAGATTTTATATAGAACACATGGAAACGCTGGCTTGGATCAACTGAAATCATTAGGAATTCAATTGAGTCAAATCGGCATATTCGCCGTACAATTAAAAGATATTATGAACAACGTTTTTAATTTTTACTCAGTTTTCGATATAGAGGCCATTTCATTGTCTCTTCAAAGTAGACTTCAGCTGAAATCTCAATTGGTTTCAAAACATTTGGAATTAAATTGTAATTGTATATTGGAACGCTCATGTGTTTTTCTTTGTGTTTTCACATTTTGGAGAAGTTTTTATGTTAGCCAAAATTTAAATCGAAAGAAACCAACAGTACAAAAGTTAATTTCATGTTAAAATAAGAATTTTAATTGTAGACTAAAATATGTACCAAATGAACAAGATCGATTTTTCAGTTTTTCTAAATTCAGAAGAAATAATAAAGGGTGATTTGTTAAGAGCTTGATAACTTTTAAAAAAAAAAACGCATAAAATTTGCAAAATCTCATCGGTTCTTTATTTGAAACGTTAGATTGGTCCATGACATTTACTTTTTGAAGATAATTTCATTTAAATGTTGACCGCGGCTGCGTCTTAGGTGGTCCATTCGGAAAGTCCAATTTTGGGCAACTTTTTCGAGCATTTCGGCCGGAATAGCCCGAATTTCTTCGGAAATGTTGTCTTCCAAAGCTGGAATAGTTGCTGGCTTATTTCTGTAGACTTTAGACTTGACGTAGCCCCACAAAAAATAGTCTAAAGGCGTCAAATCGCATGATCTTGGTGGCCAACTTACCGGTCCATTTCTTGAGATGAATTGTTCTCCGAAGTTTTCCCTCAAAATGGCCATAGAATCGCGAGCTGTGTGGCATGTAGCGCCATCTTGTTGAAACCACATGTCAACCAAGTTCAGTTCTTCCATTTTTGGCAACAAAAAGTTTGTTAGCATCGAACGATAGCGATCGCCATTCACCGTAACGTTGCGTCCAACAGCATCTTTGAAAAAATACAGTCCAATGATTCCACCAGCGTACAAACCACACCAAACAGTGCATTTTTCGGGATGCATGGGCAGTTCTTGAACGGCTTCTGGTTGCTCTTCACTCCAAATGCGGCAATTTTGCTTATTTACGTAGCCATTCAACCAGAAATGAGCCTCATCGCTGAACAAAATTTGTCGATAAACACATTTCGAACCGAACACTGATTTTGGTAATAAAATTCAATGATTTGCAAGCGTTGCTCGTTAGTAAATCTATTCATGATGAAATGTCAAAACATACTGAGCATCTTTCTCTTTGACACCATGTCTGAAATCCCACGTGATCTGTCAAATACTAATGCATGAAAATCCTAACCTCAAAAGAATCACCCTTTACATATTAAATTGTTGGCAGAAAATCCAAATAAATACACATTAGCGAAATGTCACGAAAAATAAAATAAAAAACAAAATTTGGTTTTTAAGAAAAAATTATAAAAAACTAAGTTTTCTTTCCTTAAAATGACATAGTAAGAAAAATAATGGTGAAAACATTTGATTAAGCAAAAAAAAAAAAACAGTAGCATACTCTATAGCTTTGTAGTGTGTACAATAGTTTATTAATTGCAAGTGTTATTAATAACTGAATTGTTACAGTTGTTGGCAAAGTTTAACCAAATGACGTTCGCTTACTATTTCTGCTAAGGAAATGTTATTTCCACAAAACCATCAATCCATACCGTAAACCTTTAATACAGCCTGAAACTACCACTTCGTACCAAATTATGTTTTATACACGACTAAGACTGACGCTTTTTTTGTTATATATTTATTATAATTTGTAATTATAATAAAGATTTTAATAAATAAATAAGTTTTTATTTCTAAGCAGTGCTCTAGGGGAGACCGAAAATCATTCAAGTACATATTTCCAAACACATTCACTTGTTTTCAATGTTACCCAGAAATAGTTCAATAGCCCCTTGCTTCTCATCACTGTTGATGACATTTCGTCTGAGCAATGTGTGTGCCTGTGCTATTTGATCTGGCCCACAGACTGGCTATAGTGACCGGTAGGCATAGTGTTGGTGGCATGGTGTTCTTTTTTTCTGTCTGACGACGAAGCGACGCTGACGCCATAAGTAACAACAACAATCAAGAAGAAAACAACCACCGACCTAAACACCAGCAAATATCGCATCGTGATCAGTCTGTAGGAATTTTTCAATTTGAGCGGTTGTTCGCAGAACAAGTAGCGGGTGTAACAAACAAACCAAACAACATAAAGAACTTGTCTATTTAAATTGCATGCGGATTTTTGCAAAATATATACACGCACTAACAACAAACATTAATGGAATAACGTATATTTCCATAAACAATTACAAAAAATAAAGTTTTGAAAAATTGTGTATAGTGATATGTGCACATAAATCATAAAAAAGTTTATATAAATTACAATACAATGAAATAAAAGGAACATTCCCCATAATAGCAGCAAGCATAAAAATGAAGAAAGCCCTTTTGTGAAGGACATATATATTTCTAATTGGAGAGCTAACCCCCCTGATTACTCTTAACGAAAGGTTTGTTTTTTGTTTAATATTTTTAAATATGTTATATTCTGCCTTTGCTCTCTCACTCATATATGGAGTTAAGTCGTCCGAGCTTGAATACCCACTCCCCCACCCCAAGGTTTGTCGTTAAAGGAGAACAAAGTCTCTTTTTGTAAATAAATGTCTTGTTGTAGGTTAAGGTCAAATGGCTTCCATTTTGGAATTAAGGCGTCCATTACAAGTGATGCTGTAAAGTTACAAAACGCTTCCCAACAAATCTGTATTAAACCTGGGGTGGTTCGAGGAATATGATTTTACTATGTTTCACTTCGTTGACTTGGAATGCAAATCAACGACAAAAACCAAACCAGCATTTAGCTGACAAATATCTGACTTTTCGATAATTAAATAATCACTGATTTTAGGACAAACTCCAACTTTTTCTTAATAATTGTTGAATTTTCCGTATTCACATGCAATTCACCCTAATACTCTATGTGAGAAGCGCAAGTTTTCAAATTGTATCAAGTTCGTACCGCAGCAAGTGATTGTTATGATGGGTGTACCTCCAAACATGGAGTTTAAATTCCCACTACTCCCACAATTGCTGGCTCTGTTCTCCGGGGATCTTTAATTTTGAATAGTTTTGTTAATGTCGTCTCCTCTTTTCTGCAATCATAAGCAAAATATAAACAATGCTTAATGCTGAGACATGGACAAACAGCAACGAAACATCTTGTAAGAGTGGGTTTGGCTTGATGGCATGCAGGGTATTGTGAGGAGGAAAAGATCGGGTGATCACATATATTGGTTGCTTGCTAGGTGGCGAGATGGGGGTGGGCGTCATCGCCATAGCCATTTCATGACTTTGTGTTTTAAGAGTGGGTGAGCGTCAATTCAAGTTATACACGATAAATGCTACAACACCCCATCCACTGTCCAAGTGGAAGGGGAGCTGTTCAGAGAATTCTCAGAAGTGATGAATAAGCGGAACAAGCAATACAGGGAAGGGGTTATTCAAAGACGAACTCAAAAACATGAGGGCGTTAGGTTGTTTGAGATGGTGAGATCTTGAATGGGTGGTGTAAATCATATGAGCTTTGGACGAATACGTTTTACTGACTGGCCTACAAAACCACTAAAAGGGGCTATTTAAGAAAATAACTGACTGGATTACAATGATGAGGAATCCTTATAGGAGATATTTCCGTTGCAAACTTCGAGAAACCAGTGTGTCTTATACATACACATGCCGTCATAAATTGCGCGTTTCCGTTCAACATCATATCTAAAATACCTAGCATTCACATACACTGTCAAATGCAATCAGGGTGGCTCCAACGAAAACAGGTACCTTTACTTCCGCGCGATTACTAAACCAAGCTTCTAATTTTAGGGTTGATCTGTCTCCCCTCGAGGGCTCCTTAATGTATGGCAAACCATACAAGGCTATGTTCATGGAATCTTTATTCCAGTGTATTTCCTGTTACATCGTTGCCGATGATGATCATCTCACGATGGAAACGTAATCAATGCCTTTTTACCTGTAGTATACCTGTATATCTTTGTGTGATCTACACCCCGCAGATGTTGGGTAGAAATTTTACCTGCTGTTTTTGCTAGCTTTATTCTTTGTTCCTCCAGCAACAAAACAAAAAGACCCCTTCTTTTTCTATAACCCAAAAAGACAGAAACACCTACATTCATGAGCCTGTACATGGTTGAGTGGCGATGATTTGGAGTGGCAGAGTTGCCTGTGTGTGTCTGTTTGTGCGATCTGCCGCCAGTCTGTTGATGCGTCTCACCACCACCCCAATATTGAACAGGATTTGAACATCATTATCTCCACATAAAAAAAAAAACACACACGCACACAGACAATATGGTTGGACACAGAGGGATGACTATGGCATATCTTGTGGCCTCATGCAGTAGGAATATGAACGAAATAACCCTACAGTACGTAGTGTTTCCTACAGAATATGGGTTCGCATTTGCTTCTGCGCAATATTGAAAACACGTTTTTACTCTGCCGTTATGGGGTTTAAGGTTGGGCTGAATATCTTCACATACCCAGTCGACATCCTCATCTCTTGCTCTTTTCCGCACACAATTTTCTGTGTCTTGGGCTTACACTGATGATGGGCATTGTTCATAACGATCCCTTTTGTATGTTTGGGATTTTCAATTTTCTACGTTTTTTTCTTCTCTGTGAAATGAATTCGTCGTTTTCTCAACATACATTTTTGGGTTGAAGGTGGTATGGTGGCGTTGGTGGCTACAATGGTAGATCCCATAAAGATTTCATTGGGTTTGAAATATCTGGGATGTTTCTTCTTATTTGACATGTCTTATGAAGAGTAGATATGTTGGTAGGTAGGTAGGTGGATTGGTTTCTTGGAAACACCTAATGATTGCTGGGATTTAGTGGCAGTTATGATATTCATGTATTTCAGAGGATCTCCCAAATGGCGTTTATAGTCTCTTTCGACGTTAAAAGATTGAATTTTCGTATATAGGTACAACCACAAAAGTAATGATCAGTCGCATATAAGATTCAATTGATCATTCCAATATTCAATTGACCTTGGTTTAGAACCTAGTGTAGAAGTTCTCTTTCACACTCGGGGTTAGGTTAGATTAGGTTAGGTGGCAGCCCGATGTATCAGGCTCACTTAGACTATTCAGTCCATTGTGATACCACATTGGTGAACTTCTCTCTTATCACTGAGTGCTGCCCGATTCCATGTTAAGCTCAATGACAAGGGACCTCCTTTTTATAGCCGAGTCCGAACGGCGTTCCACATTGCAGTGAAACCACTTAGAGAAGCTTTAAAACCCTCAGAAATGTCACCAGCATTACTTGGGTGGGATAATCCACCGCTGAAAAACTTTTTGGTGTTCGGTCGAAGCAGGAATCGAACCCACGACCTTGTGTATGCAAGGCGGGCATGCTAACCATTGCACCACGGTGGCTCCCTCGGGGTTAGCTAAACTTGATTACTGTAGAACAGAAAATCTCATTCAAACATGGTAAGAATATAAATATTGGTCCTATATACCATTATGGAAATACGGGCCATATCAATTCGAGCTTTTCGATTCTATTTTCCCCAGTTTTTTCATTCAATCCGTACGGTGAGTCACACATTGATAGGCTGATAAAAAAAAATCAGAAATACTACCGGCACTACTGAGAAGTTATATAAATATCAAATATCATGATTTGAAACCATGATTAATTATTTTTTTGTGTTTTTGAGCCAAACAACTAATGTGTTCTTGACAGTAGACTTTTCGATGAATCCATTTTTCTTTATAATCTGTTGTCATTTCGCGAATCTGCCATCTAGAGGCCGGGTTTATTATATTCCAAATTTGTGTGCTAAAAATTTTATCTTTTTATATCCCACATTTCCCACATCCGTTTTGATACTATAGTTGGATATTTGATCAGTCTTGAACTAGTTATTTTATAACGACGCCTTTCCTTATGAAACCTCGTTTTTTATAGAAAATTTCAACCTCCATAGTTTTGGGTGGGTGTTGTGTGTTGAGCTTTCCATGGGAGGTTGGTTGTTGACTCTTTGTGATCAACAGCTTTGGTCATTTAGGTGTTACTCAGCTAATGGGATTTTGGTGCGGCCCGGGTAGGTAAAAACATCAAGTGAGAAATCAACGAAAAACAATTCGGCGGAGTCTGGGGACATGCTCATAAATAGATATGACGCTAAACATATAAAATGATACAATTTATGTTGAATTTACCATGTCTCGATGAGAACGAGGCCGAGCGACTGTTAACTAACAGCGAATTAGCAATCGCACTCTAAGTTAATACAAATCGTATTCTGTTTTCTGAATAACCAAGCAAAGCAATGTACGAATGTTTGTTGTTTTGCTGATATGTACATACAAATGGATGGGTGTATGGTGTTTAGTTTAATGCGGATTCGAGGAACACACTTAATTTCATCTATAAGAGACTGGATTTGTGCGTGGGTTGTGGGTGTAGTATCATGGTGTATGCATAAAGAAAACATTCGCACAACGCCGTAGCTAATGTCCACGATATAAGAAACCATTAAAAATAAAGGTGTGGGATATCTCCAGAAGAAGTTGATGAGCAACAAAGCAAAATAGAATACCTACAGTAATCTACTACTGCCTCTACAAGCGAACTCACAGACAGATGCATCACTGGCGAGCAGAAAGATGACAGTTCCATGCATTGCTCAAGAAAGCCCTAAAGACAGCTCACACATTGCTTACATGCATATGGGTATAGACTCATAAGATGTTTGCCATATTTCTTAAAATATGGGCGGCAGGTGGTATTTTGTCTTTTTAGGAATTTTGTTTTTCGCTTCAAAAAATGGAATAAAACCCCAATAGCCCTCCTTTTTGCTTTTGGAAAAAGCAAGCATCATCACCAGTTTCTTGAAGAGTAAAACCAACCATACTCTTGGTATCTCATTTTTTTTAGGGTTTTTGGTGTAGTACATGTGTGTGTGTGTGTTGATGCGATGATGATCTTCACGATGATTTCGTCTTGTGTTGATGTCTATGGGTGGGTAGGGGTCGTTTATCTCAGTTTGGCTAAAGTTTACTTATGTTTATGAAGCTGCTGTTGTTGGTTTTTGGTAAATTGATGTTTTTTTTGTTTTAATTTGAAAAGTAGTTTTTCTACTTTGGAGGTGGTGTAGAAAACAAAAAGAAATACAAAAATTCGAAAAAGGGGTTCCGTTAACGTTAATAGAATGTGGGCGGTTTTTCAAATGTCAGAGTGAGATTCAAGGTTAATGTTTTGGGTGGGCTTCAATGTGGAGAAACCCATTAAATGTTTGAAAATTAAATTCACAAAACATAAACTCAATTTCCAAGGGACCAACCATTCAAACAAGCTACTATGCTTGTTTGAGTGCGTCAGTGACTAATATATCGATATCGTCGACAGGTGCGCACCCCTATACTGTTGCCGATTAAATACCCTCATAAAAAGCATCTTGCAACAAAGTCGTCCTACAGGTTGTCTTCCCTAAAAACACCCTTTCGCCTATACATGCTTGCCTTTGTCCTTTGTCTTGTTTCTTCTTTCCGCTTCTTTTGCCCACTGGGCAACAAAACAACAGTTGTTTTCAAAGAGGAGCAACAAGAATACGAAATCTCATTATCCAGGCTTTGGTCGCTGTGCTATCCCCTTAAATGAGTGAGCAACATGTGCTAAAAAATTCCCAAGAGTTTCTAGATTTTCCATTTAAGGGTGGGTTTTAGTGACTGCTGTATCAGGATCATTATAAACCTGTTGTCTTTCTGTACCTACTGATAGGAGGGCTACAAGATGGCGGCATCATCGATCAGTATTAAGCCTCTTTGGGGGCAACAAGTGTGTGTTCTCATTAAAGCGCACCATTTCCACTTGCCACAGATTAAGGGTGGTTTTAGTCGTCTCAAATGACCGTTGGTAGTTTGAATTTTAACTGTCTGTATACCAGACAGTTCTTTAATGGGAAAAAAGACGAGCAGCTGCTAAGGGGATGCATTTGAAAACAAGTGTAGGTAAGCCCATACATGGGTCGCAATTCTTACAAATATGTGGGCAGGCTATACCGCTCTAACGTTTGAGCTTCAGTCCCCATGACGAAACCCTCTAAAGAATTCTTTTATTCGATCATTACTTCACATTGACAAAATTTGTGAGTTACCTCAAAGAATTATTTGGCCACAAGTGGTACTACAACCTCAAACTTTGTCTTAGCTCTGCCTTCTATCATGCTTACATGCAAATGAATTAGTCAAAATTTAATCAATTCACCTGACTTTCAGACCTGAACTGCATGTAATCTATTTTTAGTATAGGAATGATAATTCAAAATTATATTTATGTGCTACTTTGTTCTTACTGAACAGAAACTGATGGATTCTGAAGACATATTTCAAAAATATATCTGTTTGTGAACAAGGACAATAATAATGAAAACAGGTCAAACTTTTAGATTAATTAACATCAACACCATCTGAAGGCAGAGTAAATATCGCATTTTACTTAATTAACTTTGTATTTCCTCAGCACTACATTTTGTTTCTGTGTAATCGAACTATGCTGGTACCATAACATCGTGCCCTTTGGTCATCATGTCAATCCATTTGTCTATAGTTATATGTTGTTTTTGCAATTTGTTTAGGATAGGCTGAGAAGATGATCATTTATTTGTTTTTGCGATATACGCAAATATGCAGACATAAAAGAACGATTAGGGTGAAGCGGGGGGAGGACAAGCACTTAAGAGGCATATAAGCATAACCACAGCAGTGGCAACATACACCCGTGACAACGGCAAAAATGCCAACTAAAATCCATCCACCCAATGACGACAGATACCCCAAAAGTTGGAGATGAAACGGTGGTAAGAAACAAAACAAAAACTAAAGTCCCATCATTGCCCGGCATAGTACCAAATAAGCCAGATAATGGGGCCACTGTGGTCGTTGTGTTGATCATTGCTGGTACTGTCACTGTTCCATTGATGATCTCCAACACCCAACAACCGGTTCTGTCACACACTTTGTTTGTTGTCTGTCGAGTGGAGGAGGGTGTTCCAATCTTCATCTCCCTATTGACGATGTTGTTGTAGTTTTTTTTCTTTTTTTAAACAAAATATTGCCGATCTTTGTTCATATTTATTCTGTTTATTTCATATGGAAGTAGTGTCTACCAAACGAAATTCGCGTGCGTCTGTCTGGCCGGTCTTTTGCTGGGATAGTGGTGTGCCCGACGACCCCGAGTGTGTTTGTTGAGAAAAGCCTCAACAGAGAAGACGACAGCGACAAATGACTGGTGGTTGGCGTTGTCATTAAAATTTACGCGCCCATTTTCAACCCACTCACAACACTCCATAGTTTTTCAGTGTGCCAGTGTTAGTCTATGGGTTTGTGTTTTTTTTCTTCCAATTTCTTAGGCGGATGTTAAAAAAGCAACAAACAGCATATGACAATACTGTATTCGCTGGTGGCGGTGATGATGTGCACATTTAGGCATTTAATCCCCTTCAAAAACGCAATTTAGTTTCAGTGGGTGCTATCTCCTGGCTCCCTATTTGGGTACGTTACAAAATTCGCGAAAGTTTCCGAGTCCTTGTATCCATTAATATAGGATGGGGATAGCTATTGCTTTGTCCATTTTGCATTTTAATATTGAAATTTGAATTCTATATGCGAAGACTTCATCTCCACAACGTCTTCTCGTCCTTTGTCGAAACAATCCCAACTGTTGCTATTCCTTTTCCCACTTTTTATTCGAATAAACTGGTTGCATGTCATACGCAAAGATAGGTATGATGTACCATATGTTCCTTTGTTGATACGCAAAGGAGAGAGAAAAAAGGCTCTGGAAACAGAAACAGAAAAAATAACCACAAGAAACATCACCGGCAGCATTTGACGAAATAAAAAACAACCTCGGCCAGACAAAAATTTAATGGTTTAAGGTTGAGATACTTCCATATGCCAATGCCACATACATTTCTACATACACATATCCATGTGTAAGCTGAAGGACATACACATGTGTATTAATTCCCCATGTATGATAACATGACTTGGAGACCACCACGAATGTACGAACAGACAGAATATGTGGCTTGCCATGAGTTTCTCAATGTCCATAACCAGCATCCACCCACTTTTTCAATGGTTTTGGTTGTTATATGAAAGAGGAATGAAAAAAAAAATCGAAATGTGGACCATTCATTTATTCGTTTTGGAAATAAGAGAAAACAGATACGGCGTCAATGGAGCCGAAGATGGCGAGCGAAGAGGAATGGGGAAAAATTAAAAAAAAAAGAGTTTAAAGAATAATCACGATACAATTTTAGTAGGCGGTTTTTGTTTTATTCTCACACTGTGGTGATGATAAACTTTCATTGGATGTTCTCTTAGAAAAAGGGCTATATATGGAATCATCTATGATGTGTTGTAAAAACAAATCTCCTTATTCCATTATTCAAAGGCACCGATTTAGCTTTAGGTTAGGATGGTGACGACCATGGGACGATTTCAGATGAAATAATTGTTTTTGTTTTTCTTTTCATTGCAGTTCCAAGGAAGCAACCGTAGACGAAGCAATAAAGGTTTTTGTAAGCTATGGCAACAGTAATTCCACCGACCTCAAATGTTGAGGCCGCCTATGAAGACATGTTTAAAGAAATCACAAGAAAATTATATGGCGAAGAGACCGGAAATGGTTTGCATACATTAGGCACACCTGTAGCACAGGTGGCGACCACAGGACCCACTGCTGCACCAGAAGGTGAACAGAGATCATTCACGAATTTGGTAAGTAAGAATACGAATTTAATCATCCAATCGAATTTACTTCAAACGGCTCTTGTACATATACATTGGAAGGTGCACAAATAGTAAAGCATCAAATAGGTTAATTGATATTCGATAAATCGGTTAACTATGGGGACAAGAAAATTATGGCATAATTATTGATAATGTTCTCCATCAGAATGATATAAATGGGCTTGGAAGGGTTGTTGACATATGGTCACTCGGTCTTTAATTAACCTAATCTTCGAAATCGAATAACGATTAATTGAAAATCTTAGCACAGGTTGATGTTCACATTGCCAGACTCATTCATTCGAATTGTGTTTTGTTTTTCCATTTTCAGCAAATCGATCGTTCTACTCAGCCTACCATTGAGTATGAACATAATGCTGGTAATATTGTGGGATCCACGGGAACAGGTTCGGCAACATCTGCGCCGTCATCGGCACCTGCCACCACCACTCAACAAAATGCAACAAATGTGGTAATTCAGCAACAACCAGAGGGATCTGTAGTAGTTACCACCACTAGCACAGGAGGAAATTTCAAATCGGAAGATCATCTCAGTACGGCATTTGGCTTAGCGGCTTTAATGCAGCAGAATGGCTTTGCTACTACAACCGGTACGATATTGAGCACACAGGCCATAAACAAAGTGATAACTACTGCATCGCAACAACAATTGGCTGGGGATCAACAACATCAAGGCTGGAATGAGGGTGCTCAAGACCAATCGCACACACAGTCCCAACCGGCGCCAACCACTCAAATTGTCCAGTGGACAACAACTCCTAGTGGAAAACTGCAAAGTTATTCCACGACAACGCAACAGGAACAGGTCTCAACACCAAAATCCAAGTAAGTACGAGTCCATCGTGGTCTTTGTTGGAAGGATGTTATTGTCTACTCAATGGAATATTTCTTTACGGGATTTTTGTTTGTTTGTTTTTTGAACAGAAATAAAAATCGTAACGATCACAGTTCACCACCAGCCAGTAATCAACAAACAACCGAGGTAATATACACTAGTCCTTCAGCTTCAGGAAATAACATGAATCAAAATCAGCAAACTCCGCAAAATAGCGCAAACACTTCTAGTTCATCTACCACCTCTAATAGTTCTTCCGGCGGAAACGGGAATAGCCGCAAAAAGTCGAATAACCAAAATAACCAAAACAACAATGGCCAGCCTTTGGTTCAGAAGAGATATGCGTGCACTCACTGTCCCTATTCGACAGATCGTCGTGATCTGTACACGCGCCACGAGAATATCCACAAGGACGAAAAACCATTCCAATGCTATGCTTGTCTCAAACAATTCAATCGGGCCGATCATGTTAAGAAGCATTTCCTACGTATGCATCGCGAAATGCAATACGACATAAACAAAACGAGACGCCATGTTCCCTCGAGTAATGCGGGTGGCAGTCATCACCACGGTGGTGGCCGAAGTAATGTCACTATTACACCGGTAAATACTAGCCCTAGTGATTTACATAATGACGGCAATGCCATTGAACAAAAACCTATCATCTTCCAGACACAGGCGAATGTCAATTTGGAACAAGCCTTTTTGGAACAACAACGCCAACCAACATCGTCTAGTCTCAGTATAGCCGAAACCATTGAAGCCGTGGCCACCGCCACTGATGTGCCCTTGACTCAGTTGAAGGAAGAAAAGAATGATGATGGAACTTTAGTCGGTGGACAAGCAGCCAGTGTGAAACCCAAGAGAGAGAAACGTTTCACATGTTGCTATTGTCCATGGTCAGGTGCTGATAAATGGGGCTTGAAGCGCCATTTGAATACCCATACAAAACCGTTCGTCTGTCTACTTTGCGATTACAAGGCAGCCCGATCAGAGCGTTTGGCGACGCATGTCCTTAAAGTTCACAACAAAAGGGCATGTAACAAATGCTCGTTCTTGGGAGATTCTTTGGAGGAATTCCAGCAACATTTGAATGAAGTGCAGTAAGTATAGACAAATGAAATACGAACAAGACTCACACCCACCTCTCTCCAACAAAGCTAACAACTTTTTCTGATCTCTCTCTCTCTTCTCGGAAAGTCCGACTGCACCTTCATCGCGTAACACAAACTCTTCTAGTAATACCAATACAACTACAACTAACAATAATTCTACTAATAACTTGAATGTTTTACGTACGATTGGTAATACTCTAGGAAATAACAATCAATTAAATCAATTTCAGAATAACCAATTTAGGTAAATCTCTTTCTGAAGTAGGCAATGTAGTATGATCTCTTGTAACTCTATGTCTATCCGTTGCAATCTCGCCCTTTTCCTAGTGTTAATAATGTCTCCACAACAACAAATGGCAACTCGGTTACCATCTACACGACCACAACTACCGACAACCAAGGTGGTAATATAACCGCTGGAGGTCCATTACAGGAAATTATTGTAAATCCCACATCCATGGTGGGCTGGCGTCTGAGCGCCAATGGCTCTCTAATACCTCCTCATGATCTCTTAACGGGTGGTTTGCCAAATGCGGCCACCCAGAAGAGGGGTTCGGAGCGTCTATTTCAATATCTTGAGGCAGATGGAAGTGATCCCGAGGACTATGCGCGGTACATGTTGTAGCGTTGTTTTAAGATTCGCTTCATTTTCAATTTTGTTTTTCGATTGCCTAGTTTGTTATTATTTGCCATTTTCGTTTAAGTACGCCTTTAGTTTCCCCTTCTTTTCGTTTTTTCTTGATTTTTTCTTGATTGATGTAATTTTTCGTTACTAATTTTATAATTATGCCAAGCGTTCCCTTTTAATAAGAACTTTTCGTCTTTCAGTCTTTTAAAAATGGACGCTATCAGTCGTAACACAGCTTCTGTCGCTCAGGATTTTCATAAGGCGGGAGGCGTGCAAGAGTTGAAACTACCAGCCAATCATCAACTCCTGTTCAATAATAAACTGCCCTCACAGTGGACGACTAAAGAAGCCGCTGCTTTATTGCAAAGCCTTAGCAATGCCAACAGTTTAAGCTATGTGTACCAAGAACACCAGCGTTCCAAATATGCACATCATCACAATGGTTCAATGCGCCAAAGGCAACATTCCCTTGGCGAGGATAGTGAGAATGCACCATCGTCGGATACATCAACGACCACTTTAAGCGATGACTTGTCACCATTGAAGATGGAACGATCCAAAGCTTACAATCTGATGACGCCGACCAGTGACCAAAAGAAGGCGGCCATATCATCGGCATTCTTGCAGAAGAGCTATGATTTGCAAGATTCCCTATCGAGCTCTTCGGGGATCCAGGCAAATGACAGCAGCAGTAGCAGCGGCAGCAATGGCCATCACTACCATGATGACCAAGAAAATCAAGAGCAGCTTATTAGATCGTCTCCCGCATACAAAAATAATAATAACAACAACAATAGTAACTATTATAACAACAACAACAATAGTAATTACAACAACAACAATCTGAGTAAAATAAAGTCGTCACACCACAATAAGGAAAACAATAACAATGCAACATTCCTCACACAAATGGAATTCCAGAACCTCAATAAAATTGGTACTCAATTCCAGAACTATGTCAAAGACATTATAAGCAAATACTATACAGCAGATACGCCCATTATGTTCCCCAATATGCCAACACCAACCGCCACTGCTCAACAGAGCCAACAAAGGTTGGGAACCCAGGTTTCACCCAAACGCAAGCGTTTATTGAGTGAAACGGAGGAATATATTGAATATCTGAAAAACAAGGAAGACATAACGCTAACCATAACCCCAAAACAAATTTCCAGTAAACCACAATCGCCATTAAAGAGAGAAAGAGATTTGGCCTCGGACTCATACAAGAGGCTATCACCAAAGAAGACGGTCATCACATCTACTCCGCTCAATCAGCATAAGACTAGCAAGAAATCCATATCACAGCTGGCCACCCTTTTGCCGCTATTGGCCGATGCTGCTTCTAAGCAACAATATTTAACCGCTCCACTTGATTTCAGTAAAAAGCCATCATCTGAACCCGATAGATGCAGTAAGAACGATGTGATCGTTAAAGACGAAATCACATCAATAAATAATATATCGCTCATAAAAGAAGAACCCCAAGATCCAATAGAGTCGCAAACGGCACAAATGGCATATGCAAATTTTCCAACACAAGCACCACCCCCACCACCATTGGCAAAAAACTCATTCCAACCGCCAATACCAGTGAAAATGTCACCACCACCGCCGCCACCAGTAACCACGTCCCCACCACCATTGAACTGCTCCTACTTCGATAAACGTTCCTCTCGCAAACAGGCCCAGCCAAAGAAAATGCGCCAATCACCAGACATTGTAGTTGCTACACTTCGGGATAAGTACCTAAATCGTATGGTCGACCACAAACTGAGCTGTATGGACTGTGTAAAAATGAAGAGGTCATCTATGCTAGTCTTCAATTACCATACCAAAGCTTCACTATGCCTACATCGCCTATGGAAACATGCAGAGAAACCAATAAAGTGTAAACTATGTGGTGAAAAGTTTACCAAGAAATGCAGTATGATTTTGCATTTGATGAAGAAACACAACGAAGCTAATGGTTTTGGAAAGAAGACTTGTGATAGCCGAAAGGAAATTTGTTATTTAAAAAAAATGTGTAAGCGGCGTCAAAATTTGAGGTATTCGGTTTAATTCATACAATTTCGGGTGTCGGGAAAATGCCCGTAATTCTTCTTCTCAAGACATGAGATTTCATTTAGAGCTGTTTGCAGAAATACTGAAATAAGATATTCTTGTGTTTTTTATTGAAAAGTGAGACTTTTCCATAATGATAATTATTTAAAGTTTTTCTTACTATGTAAATTTGAAGATTTCTGAGAAAATATGTCATTATATCAATTATGATTAATACACAGAGAATTAAGTATTACCAAAAACAAAAACAGAAACTTTAATCCTCTTCCACTTATTTTGGTAGTACTTGACACGTATGGAATTTCGAAGACTTGTATATTTTTTTCTATTATTCGAATGGTGTTTCGAATAAAATTTAGAATTATTTTAATTTATCGCATAGTTTTTCTTGTATTTTGTTTTATGTATAAATGAATTTAATCATTGAATTTGTTTTCAAATAAGAAATAAAAAAAGTATTTATTGTATTCACTTCTCACTCAAGTTCTAATCTAACGATCAATGGCACTCATTGATCGACAAACATATGGTGGTGTTTGGACCATTTTTGGATTAAAAAAAACAAATAATACTCCGACACACTCCAAAAACAAACTTATACGTTTAGACGTTTCTTTTGTTTTTATTTCCTTTTGCATGCGAGTACTACATAATCGCATGTACTATTACTCAAAGGAATTATTACTAAAGCATTTAAGTTAAATTTTAAGTTGTGATGTACCTGAAATATGATTTCGTCTAAAACAAAAAATACATACTATATGAAATATTTTTTTTTTTAATTTACATTTTTCTATCGTTCTTAGTTATTAGTAATTAAGCTTTAATTTGCCATTCTCAATTTTTGTGTTAACATAAGGACTTCATATCTAGTTAAGTTTGTATTTTTTGCCTTTATTTTATTTTGCCTTAATTCCTTCTTCGTAATATTAATGTAAAGCTTTAATTTTTACACAAACGTTTTATGTTCTATTACGAACAAGTGACATCATATTCGCTTAGACTTAGTTAACACATCGTTTATTTAAAATAATAAAAAAATGTAAGTCATGTCGATGATGCTATCTGTTATCATCGGCACTCAATTACTATCGAATTGAGTATAACCATGTATTCGCCATTTTACAAGTCCCATTGGCCATCCCTCCTACTTAACGAGACGAATTCCTCACTGTCTCCAACTACTACTCGCTCGCGAGTACCACTACAAATAGCATTCATCAATCACAAAGACATTTTATGATAGAGAAGAGAAGAAACATTTTAATGACTGAATGGAAACAAGAAAATAAAACTCTAAAACAAAAAGTACACGGCATATTTTTTATTTTTTAGTATAAAGAAAATTATATTTATGTATGAAGGTTTGACGTGTTAAACAAAAATTATTGAAAAAGACAAATTTTGGTATACAAAATTTCTACAAAAAAAAAACTTAAAAACAAAAAAAAAAACTTTAATGAATTTTAGGCAAAATAAAAAAGTATTTAATTTTTGTTTGGATAAATTAAAAACAATTAACTAAATGGTCACTACAAAAGTGGTGGTGTTTATTTTAGAAAATAAAACACGATTGTCGCGCACCATACACAAATATTTGTATTGTAATGTTTTTGATTTTAGTTTAAAAAAATACATATACAACAATAACCAACCAACAAACATACATTTTCTCAAGAATAAGAAAAATTCAATAAAAATAGTTTAACAAAAAACAAACACCAGTTTCGATTTATTTGTGAGGATAAACTAGCAGGAGAATATCTATGTTTTCGGAATCCCCTGGTTCCGATTCTCGGATACGCAAAATTGCAAATAGTTTTTTTTTTTCATAGAAAATCAAGATATTTTCAGACTTCAATATGATCTTCACATTAAAGAGAGCTATATTGCCGAAAAGTAAGTACATATTTTTGTGAAAATATCGCCAAAAAATTCCAGAAGCCCATGCCAGAACATTTAAGAAAGGGTCCCTAAGGATGTTGCTTGTTTGAATAATTAAAGATTTTTTTTTAAATTCTCTATAAGAGTAAGGGTTTATGGTTATACATATGCCCAAATGAGTGTCAAACATTTTCCCAGCAGCAGTTTTGAAATATCTGTTTTTGTAAGCTTTGCTGTGGCGACGAATTCTTTTTGGATAAAGGTGGGTATTAAGTTCGACTTTTTTCACTAAAGTGAAAACTAAATCAGTAAAAAAAGGCATAAAATTATACATATTTGTTGCAGATTTTATTATAACTTGATGGGGAATAGCCCAAAGCAAGTTTTCAAAAAGTTTGTATTCCTTAAAAAGTATTATTAGAGAAAAGTAATCGTGAAAAAATGGCGATTTTAGCGGCTAAACTCGAACTTAATACTCACCTTTACTTTCAAATATTTGCCCAGTATGAACCAGGGATGGAAAATACAATACTATAGTACTTTTTTCAATACTTTTTCACCCTGATCAGTACCGTAGTACCCCCGCGAAGGATTTAGTACCTTTGTATATACATTTTTTGACCCGATATCGGATTTATGGTACAATAGTTTTGACAAAATATTTTAATATTTTGAGAAAGTATTTTGCTTATTTGCTAATAGTCTTTTACAAATTTGGCAAAACAGACAAGTTCATGCGGGAAGAAAATCTTGATTTTGTAAAAGCCATAGTCAAAAACACGATTTTTTTCTTTAGGATTGTTTTCTTTTGGAAAATTTAGTCAACATTTTATTTTTATAGAAAATTTTATCAAAATTTTATTTCTATAAAAAATTTTGTTAAAATTTTATTTCATTAGAAAATTTTGTCAAAAATTTATTTTTATTTATCTACAGAAAATTTATGATGTACCATGAAGTACAACTGTGGCAACCGTGATTACAATACTACGGCAGTCTTTGTAAAGGTAGAATTACATACCATGCGTTCAATGCGTACAATACGTCCGATGATTGAAGAGTTGAAATTTCTCTTTGAAATCAAAAGCTCGAATAGTCTGCCGCAAACAGAAAAAAATCAACCCTTCCATCAACACACGGATTGACGCATGGTATGTAATTCAACCTTAAGAGGATATAAAACTAAAAAAAAAATATTTACAATTGCGGAGTTGACAAACAAAATTTTATTGTCTTTCAAATTCAGTCTAAAGGAGCTCTTGACAATAATCTTCCAATGGAATTTTTGTTCAAATTTAGTGAAAAGTACTTTTTTGCTCAAAAAAATACCTTTTTTGTACTTTCTTAAAAATTGTATTTTCCATCCCTGGTATGAACGCACCGTAAGTCGTACACACAGCATAAATCAAATTCAAGAGCATAAATATTCAGAGTTGGCCCCCACACATCAAGAATCAAACCTTTTTGAGAGTTGTTTCTCAAGCTACCATTGGAATGGAGAACTACACAAAGTTAAATAAGAATTATACCAATACCTACCTGTTAAGAGATACGTCTATATTCCTTATTAACACATTTAGCCCAAATACTAGTTCTATGCGATATTGACTTCATCAATTTCCACCCTCGATGCAGCTTTAAGAAAATTTTGCAAAATGGGAGATGTTCCAAAAACATTAGTTATTAAGTACTTCCAGCGATGATCCATTCAATTTTTCCCACTATTTCACAATTTTAAGCAGAATAATATTCTTACGCAACTAATTATTGTAGAAAAAAAAGAAAAGCAAAAAAAAAATAGTAAAACAAAAAAAGTAAATAAAAATATCTTTTGCATTTTTCACTCCATAGAAGAAGATTACAAAATTGGGGAAAATTTATCATTTTAATGAAATAAAAAATAAAAATATAAAAACATAAAAATGTTTTTATAAACAAATCCGCCGCTGTTCTTGTTTTCCATAATAATAAAAACCCGTTTATAGTCAATTCAATTGTTGGCGATATAAACGTAATACGACGCCTGCTAACGTTTAAATGCTTCGTTTGTGCCTCAGTGTTATAGCTTGAATGACCCAGATAACAATTTTTTGAAATGAATTTCCAAGGCATAACTTCTGAAGCACTTTATAAACGTGACAGTGTTTATTTGAAAATTGCCTTTTATTTAATTTAAATCTGAAATTAATCATACAACTATGCAAATGCGGAGATTGTCCTTCAAATTATTTATTATAAACATTTCCCTATATATTAGAGGGATTTCTTAAAATTGTTTAGACTGTCAATTAAAAAGTGGAACAAATTTTTTTTTGCAATGAATGTAAATACTTGCTGCAGGGCATCCACACTTTAATAGGAGCCATTAACCAAATATTGAAATTTATTACAAAGATTCTTTAAAATAGTTGGGTAAAGAAAGAATTATGGTGAATGTCATATTATAATTTCTTCAAAAAAAAAATATTTCAAAATATGTTAAAGGTCTTGGCAATCAATAGCTAAAATGATAAATGATGGAAAGAACGATTGCACAATTGAGCAAAGCTGCTCTATGAAATGAATTATATTGAATTAAAATATTAATAATAGTGTGAGGTAAAGCAACTTTTGGTTAAAATTTCTTTAACTTTATATCCTCATAAAAAGTCCAAGCAATGGCCCATCTTGTTGTATTACCTTGATGAAATTCCGTTGTGCAGTAATTCAATATATCTCTATTTTCCAATATATCTTTCAACTGATTTAGGCTTGATTTTAGACCCAGCATAGAAGTAAAGATTCTAAGAAAATCATACAATAAGAGCAAGATTTATAGTATATGAGAATACATACCTAATTTTATGTTGGTATCGTAGGCTTTCCTCTATTATTGTTTCAACAAATTTTACTTCTCCCCCATAGCATGAGAGTTCATCTTTATAACCGGTTGGGCAATTACGTGGCGGTGGTCTCTTGTGATTTCGAGTAGTAGATTTTTCGGACAACGAATCAAAGAAGGGAGGATTACAAAGGCAAAAATCATATGTTTTCGCATCTATCATTGTCTCAAAATACTCTTGAAATATATGATCTTTTTGTTTTTGATGGAACAATGTTATCTGGTTTTCCAATTTGTTGCCATCAATGTTTTTTTGCGCATATTCCAAATTTGAAGGATTTGTTTCCAATGCTGTCATTAACCATCCATTCTTTTTCGCAGCCAGCAAAGAGTATATGCAGGAAGAGCCACAACCTAAAAAAATTTCAATTACATAAGCGGAGAAAACGGAATTCTTTCATTCAAGTTCATCTGTATGACCTTTCACCAATAAACAAAAAATCATAAGATCTGAGCGTATAACAAGCGTCTTCACCTTTCCCTCAGAAGTTCGTTTATTCAATCCCGGACAAAGCACAAATATGCTTAACGATAATTAAACTTCTCTGTATTTATTTAGAAGTTTCGGTCCGGATCCGAACATAGCACTCACCTTATGACCAAACGTATTGATTTTTGGTGGTGGTGATATTTCTTAAATATTGTTTTTTTTTTTTCTATTTTTGCAGATAGATCTTTATCTTTGTTTATGACCATCGCCATATAGTTTAAGTTCCATGTATGCTCATTGATAAGGAGATACAGATGAACTAGCTTGTATAAATATTTATTAGTCTCACCTATATCGATTCCTTTGAAGGGCTTTAAGAGATTATTTGGCAGCAAGTCCTCAATCCATAATATGTAATTTAAACGCAAGGAGACTGTGGGCACTAGACTACCAGGAGCGAAATCCACGTCAAGATTAAAGTATTCCAATAAAAGCGTCTTTGTTAAGGCTCTTAGGGCAGCCTCATTTTTGTAATCAACACACACCTTGCCGCATAATTTCTATTTCCATAGCAAAATAACAATTATAGAAATTGTAAATATGCAGTGAACATCAAAGAATATGTATATAGTGATTAGCAAAAGTCGTGGTGCGAACTACTTTAGCACAAGTTGTTAAAAATAAACAATTTTTTTTAGTGTAGGAGGTGATTTCAAATCGAAAAAAAATTTTTTGCGTTATTGGTAAAAATAGTACATTTTAAGCAGAAAATATTAAGTAAAAATTTCGTCGGAAGAGCGATGTGCGATGGATACTAAATCCAATATACGTGGCAATGAAAACTTTAGGGGCCCGTACCTCCGAAAATAGGTCTTTCCGCCAAAAAGTGGTATATCACATTTTATGTTTAGAATCGAAAAGTCTACACGCTGGCCAAAAATTGGACCAATCGGACCACTTGTACTAAAGTAGATTTAAGCCGAGAATCGATAAAAATAAGCACTAAGTTAGAAATTTCCATTGGTGTCATTACTTTTGTTACTCACTGTATATATATTATTGACCGTATTGTCTTTTAAAGGTGAGTACTATGTTCGGTTTCCGGACCGAAAACCATATTGTTTCAAATACGAATTTGGTAAATGGAATTTGGTGATGGGAAAACTGAACATACCCCCTCTGTTCGGTTACTATTTAGCAAAATTAAAACCTTTCATCCCTCCTTATAATGAAACCGCAAAGGAGTTTATAATTTGTTCTTCTGGCGAATAGGAAATTCCATTAGCCCACAACATAGGGGTTAATAGCACTAAGTGGCAATAGTAGTATGTACTTTCCATTCCTTTAAGGGGATGGCGTCACTTGGACAAAGCAAGGTTTATACGAACAATATCTGTTGCTGGGGCAATATAAACACTATATAATAACATGTAAATAAATCAAATGACTTACCAATTCACACACTCGTCGAAATTCTGGATATTTTATGGCTAGTTCCGTAAAATCTGGAGGATTTTTGAAGATATTTCCGGGATGCATTTTAAACAGATGACAGGATGATAATAAATAAAATGCCTACTATAGGAATGCCAGATGAAGACATTTTTATTTTCTCAATTTAATGCCGTTATTCCCAAAATGGATCATCACAGTTCCAATGATGGAAATTGATGTTATAAGATGGAAATTCTGATTTATAATATCATTTCCCCCGATTTGATTCCTACGTGTTATATACAAATTCCCCAAAAAGTCGTCCAAATAATAATTTTGCATGAATGTCGAATTTTAACTTCAGTAGGGATGCCCATATCTTCAATAAGTAATCATGTGCGTGTGAACAGCCCATTACAAATACTGGCACCAATAAACAACCCTCAAAAATATGCGCTTTACAACACTGAACAAATATCGAACGCTTTTGAATTTGGTAGTGCATTTTGTAGTTCATTAGGAAACTACTTTGATTACTTTTGACTACTCGGTACTTTTAAATTGAGTACTCGTTACTACTCGTTACTTTTTTTTTTTTTTTTTTTTTTTTCGGATTTAGATTCCACGTTTGTGGGGTTGGTCGAATACCTAGTATTCATACACCAGTACTGGTTATCGCATTTGCGCATATCTCCGACAAACTTTTCTATAAGTTGATGTTGTTTATATTAATAAAACTGATAAGTTCGTTTAAGTCGGCAGTCTTCGCATTTTTCAGTAATGTTGGTAAGTTGGAGAATTTTTTAAAGATGATGTAGTTCTTTCTGGTTTGTTCAAATTTGTTGCAGTGAAAGATGAGATGGTGTTCGTTTTCAAGAGCGTTACAAGTTTCGCATATGTTGCTATCAATTAGTCTCATATTAAAAAGGAAATGTTTAGAGTATGTATGACCGGAGAGTAATCTGTTTATCAGTTTAATGCTTGGAGGTGTTAATGAAGAGTCTTTATACCATGGATTTTTTGGTGGCTCGTTGAAAAATTGGTAGAAGTATGTTCCTTTGTGAAGAGATATACTTTGATATTCTTCTTTCCATTCTTTCCATAGACAATCTTTAATGGCATGTTGGGCATCTTTTATTGAAAAATTTGAGTTAATTATGGAGCCATCTGTTGCTGCGTGTTTGGCGTAGTAATCTGCCAGTTCATTAGGTTGGATTCCTACATGAGAAGGAGTCCAGACTATTACTATTTGCGATAGTGAGGAGTTGTTAACTTTATTAATTATATCATTAATCATATAATTGTGGGCAGTATTGTTTCTCATGAGAATGCAAGCATTTTTGCTGTCAGTGAAAATTGCAGCTTTATCAATCCCGTCTTCAATAATGATGTCGATGGCTTTGTTGAGAGCATGTAGTTCGCCAGTGAGAGAAGACACTTTAGCTTGTATTTGAAAAAGAAAGTTTTCATTTGTAGAAATGTTACAGGCAGCACAGCCCGTTGAGTTTTCGTTGACAGAAGCATCAGTCGCCCATATGCAATATCCTTCTCCCTTAAGTTCATTCATTTCTTTCCTGTACAGAGCTAATAGACAGGTTGAATTGTAGGTGTTTTTATTGAATGGAAAAACATTTAACCGTATTTGTATTTTTGAGGATGCAGGTATGTAGTTGTTTACTTTAGTTTGGTCTAGAATATTTTTGAATTTTAGGTAGACCATACCCATACTAGTATTTTTTGAGACTTTGCCTGTTATGTGCTCATAAAGTTTTACATTGTATATCTTTAAATTTAACAGTTCTTTGGCCGCCAAGTACTGCGCTCTTTGCTTTGGTGGAGTTATACCAGCTAGTGCATAAACTATATGCGTCGGAGTATCTTTCGTTAGACCCATGTTCCTCTTGAGAATTTGGTTTTGGAAGCTTCTAATTTTTGTATCCAGATATTTTGGAGCATTTGCCATTGAAGATACCAGATATTCTGTTTTGGAAAAAATAATAGACTTTGTCACATTATTGGCAATGGTTGGATGCAGTCCATTGTTCAGTGACGTCAACATTTTGAGGGCGTTGAGAGATGACTTGCATGATGATGAAACATCATTAAAATGATCTCTGAGTGACAGGCTGTTATTTATTGTTCTTCCAAGGAATTTGATTGAATTTAGAGGACGTATTAGTCTACCCCCAAGGGAGATTAGCGGAATGTTCCTGGCTCCTTTGGCAACGTACATCACAGCAGTTTTTTCAATGTTTACTTGCAATTTTAGTTGTTTTAAAAGCGAGTTGAACTCTAAAGCTTTGTTTTGCAGTATGCTTGTTGCATTATTAAACTCCTTTGCGTGGCTTAAGATTATAAAATCGTCCGCGAATTGGTATATATCCGTATTCTCATCTGCAACTCCATGGAGACCCAGTGTGTATATGTTGAATAAAGTTGGGCTTAGACAGCTACCTTGTGGAATGCCATTGAATATGTCTATACTGTTTTTACCCATGATGAGAGTTCTCCTGCTGAGAAATGAATGAATCCAAGCTATGATGTGTTGGGGAAAATTCAGATTCAGCATTATGTTTGTAAGAATATTGATGTCAACACACTCATATGCCGTTGATACATCAAGTGTCATGATAATAGTTTTTTCGCCTTTTTCCTTGTATACTGATATTGAGTGTAGCAAGTCATTAACACATGAAGCCGCAGATTTATGTTTTTGATATGCGTAGGATCTGTGTGGCAAAACATTATTTTTAATCAAAAAATCGTTTAGTCTATTTTTCATCATTAGATTTAGGATTTTTAACAAAACTGGTAATAGAGCAATAGGTCTAAAATTTGTTATATCTGTAAGATCTTTGCCTCTTTTCGGAATTGGGATTATTTTAATTTTCCTCCACTCTTCATTAATTTCACATTTTGCCCATGCTTTATTTAATGCAGTAAGTAAGTTGCGTTTTGCCTCCTCAGAGAGATTTTTAACCATTTCGTAGGTGATTCCGTCGAGACCTGCCGCTGATGGTTTATTTTTCTCCTTCAGGATCTTGAAAAACTCCAATAAGGTGAAATCTTCAGTAACTTCAAAGTGATCTAGTCTTGTGTGAGAAGTAATATTGTTTGGAATTTTCTCCACAAGGTTGTTTAAGAATTTATTATTGTTGTCTTCACTCCAGTTGGAGGATGTGTCAGTAAAGGAATAGTTTTTGCATCCTCGTACAAACTTGAAAAGTGACTTGGAGTTTGGATTTGTATTCAGGTGATCAATCTTTGATGTAAATGATTTCCTCTTTGCAAATTTAATTGCATTTCTGAGATTCGCTATCGCTTGTTGAAGATTTTCTGCATTTGAGCTGCTTTTGCAAAAATCAAAACGTTTTTGCGCTGCCTGACGTAAACGATATAGTCTTTCTACCGAATCATTCCACCACGCCTTGGGTGTTCTTTTAGGGGTTATCTTAAAAGTAGCGTTTTCAATTTCGATTTTAAGTGACATGTGAATTTCGTCAACGTCGGTGGAGAAAACCAACTGATTTAGGTTTTTTAGGAGTTTTGCTTTAGAGAGAAAATTTCTGTTTTTTATGGAGTTTTCTTGACATGTAATTTGAATTGGGAAATGATGGCTGCCCCCCAGTGTAGTGTTTATGACTTTCCATGTTAAAGATAGGTAAGTGTTTGTAAAGGATAGGTCTAAGACCGATCCTGACATTTCTGCCAAGTCTCTTTTGAACGTTATGTCACCATTGTTGAGGCATCTGAAAACAGAGCCCTCAAGAATTTTCTGAACCAATTTACCGCGAACGGAATCCAAACTGTCGCCAAAAATTTTTGATCTGGCATTGAAATCGCCACATATGAAAACATTTGGTTTGTTTTCAAAAAGAAATATGAGTTTTTCAAGTTCATTTTTTAAAATTGCAGTTTGTATGGAATGAGGAAAGTATACCGACACAAGTGTAATATTAGTTGTAAGGTTGGTGGTTTCACATATCAAGATGTCCAAATTAGTATCAAATTTAATTTTCTTAAACTTTATTTCTTTTTTGAGGCATATCGCGACACCCCCGTAGTTATCATTCCTCTTCTTTGAAATAATGTTATAATTTGTTAATTTAGATTGAGTATCCTTTCCTTCATAGTTAAAAATTTCACTTAATAGACATATATCAATTTGTAATTTGTTGAGATAGAAATCTAGAAGATTCTTATTTTTATTAAGACTCTGTATATTGTATTGAAGTAGATTTACCATGATTAGATTGAGATGTATGTGCATTTGAATTTGCTGATGTGCTATTTATGGCTTTTTGAAAGAAATTTAAAGCAGAAAGTCCTTCTTGACAGTTTGCTGCTGTAAGAATTGCTGACATTTGTTGAGTGAAAGTTGAGACTAACTTTTCCAGTTCAGAGACTTTCGAAAAACTTTCATGTCGAAAAACTGATTTGGAGGGGAGTTTTATATCCGGTTCCGCAGAAGGCAAGAATCTTTTGGGAGAAGCTGCGGCTATTTTGCTGTATTTAATTCTTGTGATTTTTCTGTTTATTTCTTCTGTTATAGATTTGGTTGGAGTTTTGTTTTTCATAGATATTGAAGGATATTCGTTTTCGTATTGCGGCTCATCAAGAATAGCGTAATAGTTTGAAGTTGTTTGTTTTTGAAGACATTCTTTTCTTGACAGATTGGAAAGAGCCATTAATTGTCTGATGTTTTTTTCATCTTTGTATTTGTAGCACTTATCAGAATCCATTGCATTATGGTCATTTTGATTGCAGAGAATGCATCTGGGAGTGAGACAAATAGTTTGGCATTTAATTGTGGACATGCAGAGAGAGCATTTGACGTCTAAGCAGCTGTTTGGGCAAATAATGTTTTGACCGCAAAGTAAACAACGTTTCCTTGAGCGACATCTGTTCGCAATGTGGCCTAACCTACCGCAGTTTTTGCATAGCCGTACTTGCGGAACGTATAACTCGGTTGCAGTGATGGTGTTAAACATATAAATCTCCTTTACAAGAGTATCCGATATCAAGCCAATTTTAATAGTTTCTGATGGTACATACCTGCCATTCTCATTTTTGATTTTAAATCTCTCGATTGATACTGTATCGAATTTGTTTTCTGGATTGATCACAATTTCATTAACAATTTCTTCACCAGTGAATTGAGTTGGCACATATTTGATTATATAAAATTTCTGTAAAAAACGATCAGGAATGAAAGCTTTTAGACCCAGGGATTCAAGGTTTTCATTTAGAACAAATTTGTTTGCCGAGTTTGAATCATTGAAAGATAGGCGGAAGGTATTATAAGCAATATTTTTTGATATGAATTTTTCATTTATATTAGCTCTTTTCAGTTTGGCATACAAATGTAATTCTGAGTTTTTCCTTCTTGTAGAAACTGGCACTTCTGAGGACACAAGCACATAAAAGGGGCCTGGATGGTTTTGTGGATAAAGTATTTGTTTGTTCTTATAGAAATTATAATAATGCACCTCTTCTTCATGAGTTTCACCCGAGTTTACACTGCTTGGTTTGTTTACTTTTGTTTGGTTTTCATTTGTTATAGAAGTTTTGTCTTCTTTTCTTAAAAAAGGCACATATTTTTCATTTACTAGAGGGTTTGGTTGAATGTTTTTGAATTTTTTATTTTCACGATTTATGGGGGGCTCATTTCTCTTTTTTGGATCAAGCCTTGGAGGCGGATCTTCGCCCTCCATTATGGCATTTAATAAAAAAAAACTCAAAAGGTAATTTTCACTCCAATTCTAGTTGTCTGTTTATCCAAAACAATAACAAAGACACTGCACTTATCTCCTTTATAACTTAGTTAGTTGTAACTGTTTTTACGTGTTTTTGTATTTTTTTATTGATCAAGCACAAAGCGAGTAGCGACCAGCGCCAAAGTAGTCTACCGTCAACAGAAGTTGAGAAACGACTCGTTACTTTAATAAAAAAAATTCAAAACACGACATATGATGTAAAGGGTGATTTGTTAAGAGCTTGATAACTTTTTTTTAAAAAAAAAACGCATAAAATTTGCAAAATCTCATCGGTTCTTTATTTGAAACGTTAGATTGGTCCATGACATTTACTTTTTGAAGATAATTTCATTTAAATGTTGACCGCGGCTGCGTCTTAGGTGGTCCATTCGGAAAGTCCAATTTTGGGCAACTTTTTCGAGCATTTCGGCCGGAATAGCCCGAATTTCTTCGGAAATGTTGTCTTCCAAAGCTGGAATAGTTGCTGGCTTATTTCTGTAGACTTTAGACTTGACGTAGCCCCACAAAAAATAGTCTAAAGGCGTCAAATCGCATGATCTTGGTGGCCAACTTACCGGTCCATTTCTTGAGATGAATTGTTCTCCGAAGTTTTCCCTCAAAATGGCCATAGAATCGCGAGCTGTGTGGCATGTAGCGCCATCTTGTTGAAACCACATGTCAACCAAGTTCAGTTCTTCCATTTTTGGCAACAAAAAGTTTGTTAGCATCGAACGATAGCGATCGCCATTCACCGTAACGTTGCGTCCAACAGCATCTTTGAAAAAATACGGTCCAATGATTCCACCAGCGTACAAACCACACCAAACAGTGCATTTTTCGGGATGCATGGGCAGTTCTTGAACGGCTTCTGGTTGCTCTTCACTCCAAATGCGTCAATTTTGCTTATTTACGTAGCCATTCAACCAGAAATGAGCCTCATCGCTGAACAAAATTTGTCGATAAAAAAGCGGATTTTCTGCCAACTTTTCTAGGGCCCATTCACTGAAAATTCGACGTTGTGGCTCGTTAGTAAGTCTATTCATGATGAAATGTCAAAGCATACTGAGCATCTTTCTCTTTGACACCATGTCTGAAATCCCACGTGATCTGTCAAATACTAATGCATGAAAATCCTAACCTCAAAAGAATCACCCTTTATTTATTAATAATATTTGCTTCTTTCCAAAGAGTTAAGAAGAAGGATCCATCTTATAACATATATTTGGTGCTTTTTGCATTTCGGGAGTTGACATCACTGATAAAAGGCGTAACAACTTTGAAATATATTGAAAATATATATATATATATAATCCATGTTGGAGGGTACATTAGATGCGGCCTGGCCGAACTTACGGTCGTATATACTTGTTTACCGATTATAGTTTCAATCAATTTTTTAATTGGATTGTACTGAAGAGTATTGAGTACTCAAAAAATTAGTCAGTAACGAGTACTTGTAATCAAATACTTGTTACTCTCCCAACACTATAGCTCACCAACAAAAGAGTTTCCAGTTTGGACGCAATTAGAGACTACAGAAACGTTTAAACACAATTTGCAGAGATATGTCGGAAAACAGTTCCAAAGATACAGTTCTGAAGACTGCAATGACTTATATATGTGGAGGTATGAAGTTTTTAATGGTACAATCTTTTTCGGCGTTGCACATATTAATCAATAAAGTCCACGTGATAGCCATATTGACATGAAGATTCATATTTTGTTTGTAATATTTGCTTAAACTTGATATTTTCATATCTTACAGAATGTCATCATGAGAATGAAATGCGTCCCAGGGATCCCATTCGTTGTCGTGAATGTGGATATCGTATCATGTACAAGAAGCGTACCAAAAGATGTAAGTATTATGTTCGTGCAATATATCAGGAGATGTAACTTTTGTTTTTATTTTGCAGTGGTTGTCTTTGATGCTCGCTAGTGACCGGGAAACTTATTCTTTAAACTTAATTTAGAATTACTAGAACGTAATGATTTGACTTGAATAAACATTTTTGAACTAAAAATGTAGCGTTCTAAGGATTTTAATATCGTTCGGTCTCGGTTTTGAAGGCAAATTATAATCTTTAGATGGGGTCCTTACCGTCGAATGCAACATCGGGCATGTAACGAATATTGACGTGGACAAGATTACGTTCTCCAGAACATATTGACAGAATAACTGAATATTCTGCAATTAAGAAGTCATTTACGCATAAGATCCATAGTGAAAATTCAGCAAGAAGATAAGATATCTAGGAAAGAGTCAAGAGCTCAAAGCGTGGTATCAGATATATATTAAGCGATCAGCCGTAAATTCTATGTCGACCTTTGGTTCATTTCGGAAACCTGGTTTACATAGACTATTTAGAATATGGTGATACCAAAGGTGGTGTCAGAACTGATCAATTCTCAGCTCATCGATAAGTGACCTTTTTATGACGAAGCCCGAATTGGGTGACATATTACGTGATTAGTAAAGTTTTGAAACACTCCGAAATCTCAACAGCATTAGTGAGAGGAAAAACAGCAGAACAATTTTATGGTGTTCGGGCGAAACTGGGTATGCTAGTCAGGCATGCTACTTATAGTACCACAGTGGCTCTTGTTGGGCTTTAGCAACAAGAAAGCAAATGAAGTAAGAATTTTGAGAAATCTATATTTCGCATGATTGAAGGTGACAGCATCAAGATCTATAATTTTACATCATTTCAACTTAAGGTGAGTACTAATTCGAGTTTAGCAGCTAAATTAAAAACTAAATCAGCAAAAACGGCATAAAATTATACATATTTGTTGCAAATTTTATTATAACTTGATGGGGAATAGCTCAAAGCAAATTTTCACAATGTTTGTATTCCTTAAAATGGATTATTAAAAAAAGTAATCGTGAAAAAATGACAATTTTAGCGGCTAAACTCGAACTTAATACCCACCTTTACTAACAAAAAACAAAGCAATTAACAAAGTACTTTCGGTACATTTGAAGATTGGTATAGAGAAATAAATAATATTTTGAACAGATGTATTGGGTAATTGCTTAGAGTAAACAGATGCTTAGTGCGTAGTATAAGAAACCATGATTAAAAAGGGGTTTTTGAAAATGGGGTTATCCATCGATAAGTTATGGTATTTCTCAGTATTAATGTACCGTTTTCACCATTTAGTAAAATTCCGTTTATTAGACCCAAAATAGAATACCGAACAATTATACTTATTTTCTAGAGGCTCCAATCCGTGTTTTGCAAGGGCACTGTGTGTATTTTCGCCCAATTTCTCACCTTTCCCACATAAATAAGAACAAACGTTTTTGTAGTTTCAATAGGATTTGTTTTTCTAATTCATGTTTTATTATTTCAGTTTGGAAATTTTCTTAATTTGTTGTTTTTTACTTAATTATTTTACTCAAAAAGTGTAGTATTTTATATAAGATTGACAATATATGTATGGATGTATGTTTTTTTGTTCTTAAACATTTCAAATCGTATTTATATTTCCATTCGATAATCATCAAACGAAAATCAGAAATAAAAATCTATTTAAAATAGAGGTACACTTTTCTTAGCACCGAAACGATTTTTTCACTCTTCAATCGAAACGGGCTATGTAAGGACCTTACGAGGAGAGAGGCGTATTGATTAAATCAGTAACAAATTGAATTAGAGAGGAAAATGTGGAGGTATGGTAGGTAGATGTTAATGCATGTTAGCTAGTTACTATAGGTCTGCATCGACATAAATGATTCACATTGTATGAATGTCGATTTGATTTTAGGACTCTAGATGTGATTAGAAATCTGTAAACGAGGAACAAAGTGCGCTTACTATAACAACAATTTTAGTAATTTTGTTGAACTTTTCATACCTTTTTTGTTTGTTAGTTTCTTTGGAAAAAGTTTAAGTCGATCTTTTTCTTGGAGAAAGGTTTCAATAAATGATATTGGGATTCCGATAGCCTGAATTTTTTTCCTATAGTTGGTCAAGTGCAAAATTGATTAGACTTTATTGAGGAAATGTTTTGAGTCCATCTCAACTGTTCTTGTTTTTGGTTTTTGAAGAAAGTGCATGGAATATAGATTTTGTTTTTTTGAGATAATTGCAAAAATCAAATTAACACAAGAAAGAGTTTTCTAATTTATTATTTCCAATTTTTTATTTATTTTGGCATTTCCATAATATTGCTAATAATTTTTGTTCCTTTCGGTCAATTGTCCCACATAGGATTTCTATAATCATCGCATATTGTAATTATTTTATTTAATAATTTTAATTTTGTAATCAAAGCTCTGTTTTTTTTTTGGTTGTCTTTTTTATTTTTTTTAATTAAAAGTTAAGTAAATTATTTAAATTGTTGATGTTTTCATTTAAAGCTGTTGTTTAATCCTAACAAGAGGGGGAGCCCCCCTACTCACAAAAGCCACAGAATAACAAAAAAGAAAACTTAATGGATTGCGACTTGCGGTGTGCCACATACAAATTCTCAGCAAACAAAAAACAAGAGGGCGCTGACAAAAACTAATTTTCTTCTATCTCTCGTATCTCATTTACAAATCGCATGCAACTTTTCTCTCTCACTTTCATTTCTCAATTTCAGCTTTTTTTTGTTTGTTTGCTTGCTTGTTATTCAAGGATTGGCTAAGTATTGGTCTCTCACATCGCTCGTGCTTGTTATTTTTGTTGTGGGGGATAGTATTTTCTTTTGTTGCTTAATCTCAATAAAGTACTTTTAATCTCAATTTTTCATTTGTTAATATTAGTAATTGCATTTTTTTCCCATACTTTTTCGCTTGCAACAAAATGAAAAGCGAACGAACGACCAACTTCTTCGCCACCACACACTGTGTTCTTTGTTATTCCAAAATCCAAACGAAAAAGTTGTAAATATTTTAAATTACTTTTGTTTAATTACTAAGATAGGGTTTGTTTGTGTGTGAGTGTTGTTGTGTCTGCTGCTGTTTGCATTTTACTTTCGAACAGAAACAGAAAAAACGGATGTCCTTTTTATGGTCTCTCTTCTTATTCAATTGGCTGGGTGTCTTTGCGGGTTTTGTGACCACGGAACGATGCCTGAATTTTAGTGGCCGCTTTATTCAACTCAGGATCACTTAGGTCAATGTCTAACTCTTCAGCGACCTTCTTGGTGATCTCTTGGATGTCAACATCTTCGGGCACCTCCTTAGCAACCAATTTACGCGATAAATGGCCACGGAATGTTGATTGAATTTTCAATGCAGCCGAGCAAAGTTCTAAAAAAGAGAGAAAAAAGTTGCAAAATAATTAAGTGGATAATAAAAGTGTCGATTAAATTTATACAGTTTTATCTAGAGTCGCTCATAATTTAATAAATCTGTGCGAATTATATTGCAAATAATTACTGTGAATTGTTTTTTTTTTTATTTTGTTTTTATATACGTATACAAAGGGTCCATGAACGACATTCAATCAATATTTTATAAAACAAAACTATTAATAGTGGGAACTTATTCACAATGTTCGACCCAAAGAGCTAAAACTCCATCCATTTCACACAAATTCTCATAAGCATAACCGAATTTTTAGCAACTGCACCATATCCATTAATTCGATATTAATATCGGAGGTTTTGGAAAGATTTCTGTTCAATTTTCATTCAAGTATGTTTTTATGTTTTAGACATTCGTTATTGTCCTTAGATTGTTTGCATGCAAACCCATTTCGACATGTGTCCAAATTATGAAAACAATACTGGTTTCTTTTCTGGTTGTGTTTCGTGGCTTTATCAGATTGCTGTCCATTTTGGAGGACAAGTATTCATTTCGAATGACAGTAAGGGCATATGACATAGACATATGGTAACATGGCATTGTTCAATAGAGTTTGGACATTGTTTTATGCAGCACATTAGCGCAATTGTACATTAGATATGGTCGAAAGAATATTAAATGCTATCCATGGCTCTGCCTT
This sequence comes from Haematobia irritans, assembly GCF_050003625.1. Classification (NCBI taxonomy): domain Eukaryota; kingdom Metazoa; phylum Arthropoda; class Insecta; order Diptera; family Muscidae; genus Haematobia; species Haematobia irritans. The sequence continues at coordinate 603,031 of NC_134401.1, read as the reverse complement.
AAATTGAAAATAATTTTGAAAGGCCACTCACTTCACAAAACGTGAAATTTCGTTATTCCTACAAAAGTAAGATTTCCTAAGTCAAAAAAAGTAGACTTTTCTGAAAGCTAACTTCGGAATTTTTTATTACAAAAAATCGATTGAACATAAAGTTGATTCTAGACGAATCCAAATGAAAGTAACCCACTCTAATACATAAAAAATATTGTCTGTGTAGATAACCAAGTAAACAAAAACCATATTATCGAGATATCTATTACTTGTTCCATGACAGTTTATGTTGTTTGTTGTCCCGTTTAGATTAAAAAAAAAACAATATTTAAGATTACACTCATATTTCCCCACAAACATCGGCTCTCTCTCTATCTTTCAAGTGCATCCCAATTCTATTTTTGTCTCAAATTTGTAACAAAAAGATACATGGATTGTAAATGTGTTTGTAATTAGATGGTCATTGCAACATTTCTTTTCATCTCCTCAATCTCAATCTATTCCTAATTCACAATTAGGATGCTATATAAGCAGATATAACATATAACATATAATGGAGGAAGACACAATAACAAAAACTAAATAAAAAACGTCAAACTCGTGCCTCTTAAAATGATGAATGATTGAAACGAAAGCCCTTTGCACTGTGGTATTCTGAAGGGCTAAATAGCCTATACCGTTATGCATATGGGTGGTCGTCTAAACGTTCGCACAAAATGACCGCGGGGGGGAAATATTTTTCAGAACGAAAACTCATTGTTCCGGTTTTGCCTGTTCACAACTTGGTTAACAAAAATTAGATTGTCACGTTTTCCATGTCAGAACACACAAATGTATCACATACACATCCCATGGAAAAGTGGTAAAATGTTGAGTAAAAAGCTTAAGGGCTACGAGCATAGAGCACAGTGGGTGGGAACAAGCATAACATAGTAGTAAACAATTTTGCTGCTGTTTTGTTTTTGCTATGCTCTTGACCCACATGGACTTACATGAACACAACATGACCAAAGTAATCATCTTTGTCGTCATCATAATCACTAGAAAAAAAGAAAAAAAAAACACAAGCCTATTTCCAACAACAGTTTAAATTAGTCATGTTTAGAAAGAAAACCAGAACCTACAATTAAGGAAATAGAGGAGGGCCAGATGTTGGGGTCGTCATAAAATTATTTTCTGCTAACTAGGCAACAGCCTCTTGGAAAATTTATATGGGCATTTTGTTCGCATCACATGATGGATGGCAGGATGACATGGTGGAAGGAAGAATCATTGCAAATATATTTACATACGTAGGCACATGTCACAATATTTAAACTAGAGTATACACTAAGTGGACTATAATAAATTTTCCGGAGATATTGCCTTTAATTTTTCAAATTACAATGGCATTTATTCAATTTAATTTATTGAACAAAGACGGTCTGAACGGTTCTGCTAATTACAGATTTACAGTGAAATCTCTGAAAGTCGAACACCCACGGTCGCCTAAATATTGTCCACATTTGGTATGTGTCCAGTTGTGAGAAGTTAATCTTAATGTGTTAATATAGCAAACGTGTCCAGACAACTGTCCACATTTGTCCGGTTTTTAGAGTGTCCAAGTTTGAAAGGTTTCACTGTAATTCTATTTTAAGCTATGGAGTCAAATGTTAAATTAATCAAAACATTTGTTAACCATAACACTCAATGTCTGTCTTTTGGAGATACAACAAAAACCAGTACTAAAGCAGCATTAATTCTATCGAAAAGACGAAAAGGTTTTTGATTGAAACAAATCAAAAATATAATCTAGGGTCTAGTGTAAAACTGATTTTCTGCATTTGTGAGACGGTGTTTGCTGTTACAACTATCAAATTCCTTTGAGTTCACGATTTTATGGTTTGAAATTGAAACCAACCGTAAAGACCGAACATAGGCAAATTTGCTGGAGGTGCTGTATCCCCTCTTTGTAATACTAGTGATATTTCATAAGTGCACTGAAAAAACAGTGAAGCCACCAGGAAGAAAACTTTCGGTTAATTTTAGAAAATTTTGAATATTTGTAGAAAATTTTAACTAAACGTTGGCATCACGCCGATGTCATAAAAATAATAAAATATTTTTCGATAAATTCAAGAAAATTTATTAGACATAACTAAGTTTTTTTCACTTTTTAAAGAAAATTTTGTAGTTTGAAAGAAAAATTTGGAGTTCAAAATTGCAAGAATGCCTTTACTAATATACGAAGTTCATGATGGACGCATTTTTGGTAAATTTTACAAATTTAAAGAAATTCTGAACTATTTTGTAGAAGACACGAATTTAGTTAATCTTTATGCTTCATTTGAGTATATTTTTTCCTCGGTTTTAGTTATTTTAACTAACGTACCCAAAAAATATTAGAGTAAAGGAAACTTTCTCCAAACATAATAATTCCATGAACTAAAATAAAGTTAAATTGGCTTTAGTGAAGTAGAGAGTTCACTTTTTTTTTAATGTGTGGTTTCATACATAATGTGATACGTTGTTCGGACTCGTTTACAGAAATGGATCTCTTACCATTGAGCTTAAAAAAAAATCTCAAAAAATCTAAGAGAGAACCTCGCCGCAGACATCCCACCCAATCGGAACTAACGTTCACTGAAATTATTCTTACATCCATATTTTTCCATACCATACTAAATGCGTTTCATGAAAAATCAAAAATATTACATTCGTTAAAAACGACTTGTCATATTTTGGTTTGATTTGAAGCAATATAAAGTGAATGCATACATGCAAAAACATGTGTTCATATAAACTCAGGGTGTTGTAGACTTGTTTTACAAATGTGTTTGTTTGCTCTTCTACTTTGGTTCAATGTAACTCACACTTTCCACATATCCTTTCAAGCCACCTGCCACCACTTAAACTTGTTGGGGCATACGACAAATGTTCCTCCTCTAAGGGAAATTTTATTTGGGATCCTGTGCCGGAATTTGTGGTAGTTATTTTTTCTATTGAGACAATTGTACCATATGCATATGTGTGTATATGTGAGATATTTTTTTATCTCTTTTAGGCTCTGTGGCATGGAAACATGGATGGCATTGTGTTTGGAAATCTAACAAAGGCCTAAAATACAAATACAAATGCTAATGCTAATATAGCTTAAATCTGTTCACAGGCGTTCTGGTACGTAGCATATTTTTCTTGCTTCACTATTTTAGGACTTTTAAGTACACGAAAAATTCCCCCAGGCCCTTGAATAGTAATGTAATAATGGAGCACACTCATACACATACACGTATTACTCTTCAAAGGGGACCCATTCTCATGTTCCTTCTTAAAATGAGAAACCAAAGCAATGAGGTACCAAATGTATTTTGGGAATGAGACTCAAAAGACAAAAATTGGGAAGAACGGACTTCTTTGGAAGTGTTGTATATCATTAATACTGTGTGGTTTTTACTGAATAATTTTCGGCAGGTTTTGCTCAATGAATTGGTAGCGGCATTTAAAAGTACAATCTAAATTAACAACCAAATTCACAACTTTACCTAAAACTGTAATCCATTTAATTGACTATTTATAACTTTGGTTTAACTAAAATATTGGCCAGGAAGTTTGTTGAAATATACATTAGGATCTTAGAGACTAAGTGAAAAGTAAGCCAACCATATTAAAAGGAAATGTCAACAACTTTCTAATGAGAAATATGTTTTCTTATTTATCCCGGAAAGGGAAGTTTGAAACAAAACTTTTGGGCTTATATTGTATATGCATACAAATACAAATTATCCATATCTAAATCATCATCAGCATCGTCATCATCACATATATAATTTGATCTCTGATAAAAGTTTTATGGTCAGTTTAAGAGGGAAAAGTTTTTTAGATCTTAAAAAAAAGAATCTTTTCGGAAGAAAGGCTAAAAAAACAAATTAAAATATATAGTAAAACTTTTTTTTTGGAGGCAATCATTCGGCAGTTCTTTATACTTCATTATATTGAATATTTCACTGTTACTTTCTCATAGATATTATTTTCTCAAAGCCAAAGTTTTGATTTTTTTCCGCTTGTCTTATTACACTAGCCAACAATCATTTTGTGAATTGTTTCTAGCATATTTTTTCTTATTGATTATGCCCTACTAAACACGAAAATGATTTTTAAAAAATTTTCTATCGATTGGTTTTCGAGATATAATTTTTTAATTTTTTTTTTTTAATTTTTGGAGGTACACCTACAATTTTGAGCATATCTTTCGTTTTCTTTGATCTTTTTGATCTTAATACTACTCAAATTAAAGAAAATTGAGCCGTCTACAACTCATTCTCAGAAAATTTTCAAATCGGGTAAGTAATTTGGATGTTAGCGGCTTAAAAAGGTAAAAAACGGCGTTTTTTAAGTAAAAATGTGGCAAAAAAAATCATATAAAAATTCATATAAAATATAAAAAAATTCTAACGGCAATTTTTTGTTTTTTTACGTGTAGCTGGAATCTTTACAAAGAAATTAAGCCCTTACTTAACGAAATCTGACAACAAATAGCGGACTGATAATTTTTGGTAAATTTTCTTTAATTTGAGTAGTATTAGGATCAAAAAGGTCAAAGAAAACGAAAGATATGCTCAAAATTGTAGGTGTACCTCCAAAAATTAAAAAAAAAAAATTAAAAAAATTATATCTCGAAAACCAATCGACAGAAAATTTTTTAAAAATCATTTTCGTGTTTAGTAGGTCATAATCAACAAGAAAAAATATGGTAGAAACAATTCACAGAGAAAAGTTTGTTATTTGTTGCCTAGTGTTATTTCCCACTTTCAACCAATCTCCAAACCCTCGCTTCCTCCAATAGATTGTGTGAAATTTATTTGTTTGATAGGCTAATTTAAATTTAAAATTTACTTTATACGTGGCATAGCGTAAAAACTTACGACGAGCATCATATATTAAATGCGGATATTTGTGTTAGACTCAAAGAGCAACTACAACTACTGGCAGTAGAGATATTAAAGCTATGTCTTAATAGGCAACATATAAAATAATATTCAAATGAGTGAAAATATCCATGGATCCTTATTATAGATATTACGGAAAAAAAAATAAAGCTGGCAAACAATTGTTATGTTAATTTAAATAATATTCATTGAGAAGATAGGAATAAAATTACCAAACAAAAAATTCCTAAAGTACATAACTTGAACTGGGAATAAGCTAACAATGGATTATGTGTGGTAATAAAAATATATCCATAGAAAAACAAAATAGTCATGATAGCATAACAAAAGAAGCAGTAAACATTCAGCATTTCCGAATAGAAAAAAATCCGATTTTCTACAGAAATTGTGTTTACAGATAAAATACAAGTTAAACATTTTTCTAAGGGGGAGGAATTTGCTTTCATTTTGTCCATATCCAAAGTTATCCTAGATAACCTTTTTGAGTTAGCTACTCCTTCAATTGTGAGATTTATTTGTGTCAAACACGCAAAGCATTGGTTATGAACAACTTGTCGACATGTTGTAACACCAAAGAAACATGCAAGGAAGGAAATTCTTAAACCAAAAAACATTTGGTGTGAAAAAGGAATTTTAAACAACACGAAAATTATTTTATTCTTGTACCCTGCCTACCAATTCACAGAGATTTTTTTTTACTATTTTATAATTGGAATTAGATGTTGATTATTCTTAGTTGGTAATAAAGTCTAGTAGTGCATCACTGAAAGTGAGCATCGGTCTTGGTGTATTTAGCCATGGTTAAATACATTTTCATACCCAGGAAAAAGTTGTGACCAAATACTACCTTTTAATGGATGTGTTTAGAAATCTATTCTGAAAAATATGGGTTGTCATAAGAAGGCATCATTTGTATTGAATATTTTAGACCAACACATTGTTTTATTTATAACTATGTATTAAGAGCATTATCTCCAGAGAATATTAGATTGATATTATATACATATATCTTTCCTACGAACAATATATTAAATACAATGGGGAACTTCACTCAAACCAAAAATAAAAAATTGAAAAAAAAAAACAGATTAGAGTAACTTGAATTATATTACATGTTAGCCTGATACCGAAACAGGCAATTGACGTCCAAATGCATTATATCTAATTATACAATTATTTTTCGAGCTTTATGGACAGATATAGATTAAGGAACATGGTTAATAGAGCCATTGAAAAGAAAACGCCAGATACAAATCTATACACGCCTGGACTGTACATGTTTCGGTTCGGGCGAATGAACCTTTCCACAGCCTTTAGTATAGATCTGGCTGGGAGAGATAACTCAATTTTGGGCCCTTTATGCTAACTCCTTATGGAGAAAACATTTGGGAAATTTCCTCTTACAAATTGAATCATCTTTTCTCCCACTGTACATCATCTTTTCATATAACTTACAAGTCCCTTAATCTTATTTTTATTTCGTTTTGTTACATAGTAATGCAACAACACGAAATTTATTTTTAGAAAGCTAATGTGTTAGAATTCACCTAAGTGGTGAACAGTCGAACAATGCTTATTGTTTCTACAGTCAACTACAACATATGACAATTAACAGAAACTGGTTTCCAGGATACAACAACAATTCTAACGCGTACATTAGTCGTGTTTTTTCCTAGTTTTACGACGGGCTCATCGTTGCTTATTATATTACATGTTAGCCTGATACCGAAACAGGCAATTGACGTCCAAATGCATTATATCTAATTATACAATTATTTTTCGAGCTTTATGGACAGATATAGATTAAGGAACATGGTTAATAGAGCCATTGAAAAGAAAACGCCAGATACAAATCTATACACGCCTGGACTGTACATGTTTGGGTGCAGAGGTGCCTCAAAGTAGAAGTAGTAGTAGTAATTAAGCATCATAATTGTAAGCATAAACTTCAAAAACTGTAAAGTAATAATTTTTCGAGATTTTCTTTAACTTGTGGCAAATTTAAAGTGCTTGTATGTTTGATTGACTAAACTGCAATTAACATTCTATTGAAAACTATTCATAGAAATGTTCAAGCCATGCTACCATGTACAAATATATGTGTGGATCATCAGAAATTGCTAGCACGTTTTCCAAAATATAATATTGTAATTATTAAATTTAGTATGCTTTGACCCTGATGTCATGTACAACATTTTGACCCCCATGGTGTTTCTATTCCATTATGCCTTTGCATGTTGATGATGTCTAACTACAATTCTCACGAGTCCCATAATAGTTTAACACTTGTGCACCAATATCAAAAATGGAATAAAATCTTTTACTACCTCATATGTCGTCCACAGCAAGGACAACATTAAATTGCTATATTCTGTAGGACTAAGTGCAGCTATGGACCATTGCCATTCATGATGCTGGTGATATTCAATTATCACGCTAAGTGCAGACAGAGTTGACTACTACTACAGTTTACTATTTTTATGGGGATTCAAAGTTTCCCGGTATGTATGCGTGTATATAGTAGTTCCATATGATATTTTGTCATTGAAATGAAAAGGTGTTCCCATTATAATTGCACACTCTTAGTTCGAGCAAATTTCAAAAGAATGTAATCGTTAAAAGTTAGGCATGATTAAAATTCTCAATTAATTCTATTCAGTTTAATTAAAAGTCAATGTTTGACCATTAGTGTATTTGTTTAAGAAAAATGATAATGGTAATGCGAATCTAAGGTAATGCGAATCTAACACCAATTAGTCCATAGAACAGAAATATTTTCATCGTAAAATTGATGATAAAACTAACTTAGTTTTATAGTAAATATTTTATATTTTTAATTTGTGCTTATAATTTGTTAAGACATTTTGTAAAGAAGACAATGAACTATGGTTAATAAGGGAATAAAAATGTTTTTTCTTTACTTTTAGATGTTTTGGGATTTTATGATAAGAACGAATTTCCTAAATGGTAGTTAAAAATCCAGAAATCTCAAAACAGGAAAACAATTTATTTCAATTTTCGCATAAAGTATTTTATTTTATCCACAAAAAAAGATTACTTCTATCTATCGAAATTTGTCTCTTTTTGTTTACAGTCCGAAAAAATTTAACGAGCTTTATGAGACCCTAAAATGATTTATAGCAAACAAGTAAAAAACAAATTTTTGGTTTGTGCTTCAACCTTTTATAATTTGTTGCATAGTCTAATTATCAAATTTTAGCCTTAGAGAAAATATTCACCAATTATTGTTAAAGCAAATTGCACATCATTAGCGTATGCAAACATGTGATTTCACAACTCTCGCATCCAATTCAAAACCAAAATTAGATGGCGTGCAGAGCTGATGCCTTCTAACCGCATTCACAAGGGCAGCGAAGAACTAAGTTCACGTCCAAAACATTTACCACGTGATTGTGAATGTTATTATGAAATTATCTTGGCGAAGTTTTTCCACAGAATTTCTTTAAGCATAATGGAATGGCCTTCATTTCTTGCAAAGAATAAAAATGACAAACAGCTATGGGGAAAACTTTACTGATAATACTACACGACATGACGATGTCTTCGGTCTTTCCTTTGCTGCCATCCTAAGCATCATCTGTACATTTCCAGACACACACACACACACACCCACACAAATTCATGATCTTTGGTGTTTCCGCGCACGTTTTGTTTGGCATTTAATAAATGAAAATACAATTTCCGGGACTTCTGAACTTTTCATTGTGGCCTCAACAGCGAACTGAGGATGCTACCAAAATATTCCATTTCACACCCTTACCCACCTTAATATACATACTTTGTGAAGAAATTATCGCGATAACAAAAAATACGAGAAACAAATTATACAAAGTAAAAGCGTACATGCTTCGACATGTTGTAATAAAAATGTGTGTCAAAGAAACCTCAAAAATGTTGTAATTTCGCTCTTCTAATTCTCTTTGCCACTCACACTAGCATTTCGTCAAATGAAGAAAAAGCTGAGTGCGACAAAAAAACACTTACCTTGTGGCAATGTTGTGGTACAACAACAACACCAGGAACAAAAATATAAGGGGAAAAACAACAAGCAGTTATTAAACGTCTCTTAAGGCAACTTTACTATGTGGATTATGGTAACTATTCCATGGAAATCTTCAACCACAACCACACAAGAGAAACGGAAGGCACACAGGCAATAAGGAAATCTTATCATTTTGGTATTTCAAATACACACAGTGAGTATGAGTGTGGTTGTTTTTAATGCTTGGACTCGCTAAACCAGAAGTGATGCTAACTTTGTGTGTTTTGGGTGCCAAGGAAAGGTCCTTTTTAATAACAAAAAAGAAAAAAAATTATTAATTTTATTTGAAACTTTTATCCAATAAAAAGGAATTTAATTCAATATACGTCTAGTAATCTCCTTGCTTCTATAGAGGAATATAGTACTATTTAACGACTAAGTAAATAAATTTGACATTTCTGATCAATTATTTTTTTATAAAGCTATTAATATAACTTTGAGATTAAAGAATATAACGAATTATAACAATTATAGAGAAGAATATGATGAAGCATAAATCCCATCAATATTTTTCTATCTAAGTTGCGGTAAAAATTAAGTTTTGATGATGAGTTCTGCAACATTACAATTTTTAAAAGGTGTACATCACTGAACCTGGGTAGTGGAGGACCGCAACCAACTATTTTAAATGTAAAATGTAAACGCGGTGGGTCAATTAGTAATCGGACGACACCACCAAAACGTTACCTACCACAATGTGAAATTTGGAGTGACATATTTGGGCTAAACATAAAATACACAAATGAGGGTACATTCAAGTGACGACTATGCAAAAAGCAACGGTTGACCTTATATTATTCTTTAAATCTAGAAATTATAATCTTAAAACAAAACAAATAGCACATAGTTTCATATTAAATTTATACCGATTTTTATTATCCAATGAAGTTGAACAAAATATTTAAAGTGAAACTCAATTTATTAGCCTCTTGTTTTTCTCCTTCCAAATGCGATGTAATAAAAACAGGAAATTGCCAAAAGCGAATAAAACAGAAACACGTATGCCATTGCCGTAAATAATTTACAGAGCAAAAACGAGATGGGCCCAATAAGGATATCCATCGCAATCGCAATGAATTTAAGCCATAAAACTCCATATAACACACATTCGATTAATTCACATTCGGCGGCGATTCAAATGACACTGTTTTATGTGAATTTTCATATGAAACATTTATATGGCTGCATATGTACACACACACGCACACAAACTCCTACAAACAGCAGTTACTAATGGTTCGTGTGACCTTGTTTTCACAGTTCAATGACTTTAACATTTAAGAGCATCCATCAGTTATTTACGAGTCCAAAAATTTTATGCGGCTTAAAATCATGTATATTTCAAGTCTGAAAATGAAGCATTTATACCTTTTTTAAATATTAAATCTGGGCTTTATTTTGTCCATGAACTTGTTTTTGTTACTTGATAAAAGGAATAGTTATCATGGGCGGTTTAAATACACAAGGTACGCAAAATATAATGTGTACGTTTGTTCATTTATGTATTATGCAATATGAGCATAGTAACGAGCAATATTCCAAGTATTTTATAACATTGTTAATTTTCTTATCTGTAAGTTACTCCATTTCAATTAACAATTTTCTTTTAATATTACCTCAATTTGGTTTCCCAATATGCTTCAATTATCATTGAGTGCAATGGGTTTTTATTTATATTCAATTGCATATGGATTTGAGTCTCGTGACTTAGTGAACACAAAAACTGACACACTTTCGAACATAAGAAACGTGACATTCATTTGAAGCACGTAAAGTAATAAAGTTGGGAACATGATTATTGTCCCAATCATACAAATATAAATGTAAATGCAAAGAACATATACACATACATTTCATTGAATCAATTTCATGGGTTACGAAATAATGTGTTCCAACCCTCAAGGATTTGGAGGATGAATATGTAAAATCACTATGCCTCTTCAAGTGCTGGCTGTTTTACTATCTAACCATAGTAGAGGTCTGCACTTGACACGAAATTGTTGTGACTTACGAAAAATTTCGTGACTCACGCGTGGGTCATGAATTGCGATGATGGCAACAGCGTGAGTGATTAATCAATCAAATGTAGTACGGGAGCGTCAGTAACGAAAATAATCTATTCGTGAGTATGCATTAGTAACGAATTTCCGAAAAATACGCTCACGAATATACTCAACCTCACGAGTTGAGAATTCGCTTGTAATTTAATTTAATTAATCGTAGATATAATGTTAAGATTTTTATAACGCTCAATCAATTCAATCAATTTCACAAAGTAAATTACTCAGACAATTGTAGGTTGACCCTATATTTAAAAACAGCCACCGCATTATTCCCGTCGGCGAACGTTTACAACTCTTATTCGTATCTACGAACTCGAAAAAAGTAGATTCCGAAAGTTGTATACGATTCAGTGGCACAGGACATTTCTGTACGTTAGCGTCTCCGTGACTATATATGAATGTTTTTCGTGTGTGTGTGTGTGTTTTTTAGTGTCAACAAAGGGAAAAGTGAATTATTTTTTGAAATGAAAATCAACAACTTCGTACAAAATTTAAGCTACACCTTATACCAAGCCAAATACACTTAATTTGAGTAGGGGATTTTCCTCTCGCATAAAAGTAAAATTGAATACACTGTAATTATCAACAATTTAGGTATTTTACCTAATGACCTACAAATCAAAAGAGTATTTTGCCTTTTTAGCAAAAACCAAGGAACATATTTTTATATTGGATAGAGATTTTTTGGTATTTTTATTTTGGATATGTAACATCATGGTAGGAATTTTTTCTAAAACCGGTAACCAGTTTTTTTGAAAATGCTCTTGGAAAAAAATTTGACACTAATTATGGTCAAATATTTGCCTATTGTGACCATACCCTTAACTCTATTATTATTCATTGCGAATTTTGGCTTCAAATCGATACCAAATTCATTCAAAAAGACTAGAGCAAAAATTTGTTTTCTGAGCGTTTACTAGAACATGAAATTTCCATTAGTAGAGAATAGTTGTTAACATTTTCCACCTCCTGGCAATGCAACAAATGCAACCTCTCTCAACAGCTGTTACACACGCCACTTGATATGTAATTTTGTGAGAGCAAACAGAAACAGAGAGACGAGGAGTGAGAGAGAATGAGATGTATTGAAGCAATTGTCCTCATTTTGGCATTTACAATGTCGGCGGTCATTCGAACGTTCATCCTGCCGCATGTCATTTGGTGAGCCAAATAAACATGGAGTGTTTAGCTTCTGACTGAATGTCTGGTATATATTGTTCATTGTGCCATGGGTATTGTAGTAGGATCGCACTTATACTGCCACAAACGTTATTTTCCAACTCATTGTAGCAGTTCGTAGTACTTTAGCCTCATTTAAATGAACAATTGAAACGATGACAACGATTCTAAAGAATCCACCACACCCCCACCAGCTGCCACATACAATTCACCATTTGATAGATTTCGAAATGAAGCAACTAAGGCAAGACAGAATATACTGAGTAGAAACCCTAATGGTTGGTGGTTTTGTCCATTATTTTGCGAACGAAATTTTCAATTTTGAACAAGAATAGAACATTTCCTTTTTCAACAATGAATGAGTTTCTATAACCAACACTACCACCACCACCACTTATACAATTGTGTCCTTGAAATAAAATGTATATACATATGTGTGTATATGTATGCAAATAATTAGAAAGTTGAAAAATATCCTTTCAACGTTTGCGGTTTTAAGGCATTTTTGTTTTTTATTTTAGTAATGAAAACTTTTTGGTATTGGGTTTTAGTGTTAGTTAATAATTAACATCTCCTTACCTTTGTCATTGGGATCGAATTCAGCTTCCAATTCTTCCTTGGTTGGCTCCGCTTCTGAAGAGGCGGCAGCAACGGCTGGAGTATTATTTGAAGTTTTAGTTTCGGACTTCTTCATGGTGTTTCGAACCTTGTGACCTCGAAATACGGCTTGGATTTTTGTTGCAGCCTTAGCTGTGAAAACAATAGAAAGGAGAAAGTTAAATTATAACTAAATTTTTCTTGTACTTTAAACGAAAATGTATATAATTGAATACTAATATTTGTAAGATGAAGTTAATATGCAAATTTATTTTACTAATTGCAAAAGGCATAATTGTATTGGGAAGAATTTGAATTGAATTAATTCAGTCTTCGTGATCATTTGACGATATTGACTTATCTCCATGGGGAATTAATTGTTTCTTATTTAGCACACATTTCATAAATTTCTTAACTGGCAATTCTCAATTTTCAATAAAAAAAAGAAAAATATTTAATTTATTCGATCAATTGATTGATCGTAAAACTTCCAGTGTCTTCATTTTGAAATAGTAACACTTTGATTAGTTGTTAGATCAATTTCTATTAAAATCGGAACATATTTTATTCGATTTTTGTCTTTTATATCGGTAAATATGCTACCATAATTCATTGAAAATTTAAGATTGAGTGTTTGCGTGTACAAACAATTCTACCACCTGGATATCGTAATCATTTGTACAGGCAATTAATCATGGTAACGGCCAGCAGAAATGAAAATACATTTTATTGAGCTTCAATTTATATGCACGATAACTATATAGGCTTTCCTTAAGCAAATCCTTTTCATTTAATTTCTTCGACAAGTAAGTACTTTCTTACACACACACACAAGGACACATAGAAATATATAAACTTGCACTCACAGAGACACACTCTCGAAATTCTTATTGCCCGTAGAAGTAATTATTTTGTTTGCTCGTTTTGTGGTTAATTATTTATAAAGATTTTCATGCTTTGGCACCTGATAAAATATTTATTAAGATTTAGTGATTGTTATTATTCCAAGTGTAACCACCACATACATATGTTACATACACATACGACACAACATCGTCGTTCAATAGGCATATCTTTCACATTATATCACATGTAGACGAGCCGAATTTTCCGAAAAGAGGGTCACCAAATACAACGTTCTATTGTGGCAATGTAACTTCTAGACCTCATTGTTCCACAAGAAATTCCATAAATTATTGAATACCAAATACCGGTGTACAAAAATATCATTGGCAAAGTCATGTACAGACATGAAAGAAGAGATTTATGTGACAACCATTGGAAAAGTCTTTCTACATACACTCACGCTTGCATACAAATAAACAAACCTTCGAGCCCATGTACATTTTGGAATGCGTTACGGCTCATTGGCCAATGAAATGACTTGACTGGAATTAGCAAGCGAAGTGTAGAGAAGAAGGTAGCAAATAATAAAAGGAATAGTGCATTCCATTTAAAGACCATTGGTTGCATTGATTGTGATAACCAACGATATATAACAAAATGTGAAAATATTTTTTTATTTTTTTATCTAATATTGAAACTTATTATTATATCTACATTACAGTTGACACAATGCAAAGCTATATTTGATATGAAATAGGTCATTGATTGGTGTATTCAAAAAATATAAAATAAATTTACATGCCTAAGTACTCAGAAATAGTTACCGGGTCGGTACTGATGAGCGTTGTAAGCACAGAGTCAGGGATTGAACCCATGCCTCTGGGCATGAGAGCTATTGAGAAAGGTAGTCCTCATTGGATGCATCATTTAACTTAATTTGGATTATATTGTATTACGCCATGACTAATCGAGCCTACCAGTGCGTATAAGTATTTGGTTGCGTGACGTAGCTCATACGCAGGGTGTCACTTCACACATTTTATTAAGCAAATATTGTTTGTAATATATATTAGTCCAAAAATTAAATCATTATCATAAATATCATATAATTTTTATGGTTTTAAAATTTTTAAATAAATAATTAAATCTATTTGAGTTTTTAAAATAAATTAAAAATTGGTTTAATTAAATTTTAACCAAACCAACGTCAATGTAGACAATATTTCATTAAATTCTTATGATTACAGGCTCATCTCTGATATATCTTAATTTTGATTATGTCGTAATTACTACAACAGAATTTAATGTAAAATAATTAATTTTCTTTTCCCATCATCGTTGATGTTTAACTATATAGACAATGATCCTTGATACGAAGCTATAATCATCTCCCTCATCATTACATACTGTGGACTGTATGCTTATCTCATTATATCCCAATGATTACTTGCCCTTGAGATTAACAATCCAGTCCAGTCCTTTACATCCCACAATTATGCACTTATACATTTTGCCACACAATAAGCCTGAGAGACCATAGTGTATTCTTGTGTTATGAATAAAATTCCATTGTATGGGTAGGATGGATAGATGGACGGGAACAAACACATTGATAAATTCATATTTATGGCGACCTGGCAATCACACATACTTTTCACATAAATTAATAGTCTCGGGGTTTTTCTTGGGAATTTGGTGTTTCATGTTTTTGTTGTTGTGAAATCATTTATTATCCAAATCACAGCATTACACTGAGAGTTTTATGGCTAGCTCCATAGTATCCATATATGGATGTCATTATTCATTTTGCTTAATGTCCCCACAAAAATAATCTTCTACACCCCACATCGAGTGGTATCCAATTACCCAAATGAGGCTTGAGAGAAGAAAATGATATACCATTTCATTGGTAGTGGTTATTCCCTTGTCTCGGAAACTTTTTGCATCGCTACTATGGCCATGTTTTAGTTAAATTGTTTATATAGGATTATCCGTATATGTAAGTAGATGTATACGAAGGTAAAATTGCTTTATCTTAGGTATAGAAAAATGCCAAAAACTAAACAATTCCCCGTTGAATAATTACAAGCAATTTGTTATAGAAGCCTTTTTGCACTACACACCAAGGCGACAGGGATTAGTAGAAGACTTCTAAAAGGAAAATTCTAGCTTGCCACAGTGTACATTTATTTTTATTGTATAATTATTTATATTACACATTTAATTCAATATAAGTGAGTGAAACAATTAAATTCTATGAGAATGTTTAAAGAGCTACTGATTAATTCTATAGTGGAAAAGACGAGCAATTTATTTATTTTTATTGCTATATGTATGTATTTCCATTTTGCATAATTTTTTTCAGAACAAATTAAAGTAAAACTATTTTTCGGTAGCAAAACTGAAGCCGATTAATTAATAGCTTTGAGAATTATTGTAAAAACTATAGCACTAGACAAAAAGATTATCATGATGGACGCACATGATTTATTCGAATCAGGAGGAATGCCTGCACTGGATAAAGAGCTTTCTTTTCTAAGGAACGAAATTTTAGACTAGCGAAATTTTCTTTTAACGGAAATAAATTTTCTTTAGAAGCAAAAAAATATTGGAGACAACCGTTGCATCGCTTGGCATAAATTCGGGTTTATATGTTCGTAAAGAAAATAATTTATGAAAAAGGGCAATTTTATTAGTCTTACATTTCGTTACCGAGGAAAGTATTTTTTCTTTGGGTGTAGGCACTGCTTTAAACTAGGAATCCTCATATTTTTAATTATAAGCCTACTGATCTCTAATATTTCCCCTAGTTGCTACTGTCCGTATAAATAAGTTTATTATAATTTGCAATTTTCTGCACTCTTGGATTGATAATTTTATTATGCTTATAGTTGGTCAGAGCTACAAGTTCTTCCAAAAATCCATTATTAACTTGTTCTTCATTCGTATTTTCTTATGAACAGCTAAAAGAAATTAATTATTTTAAATAATATTTCTGCTTCTAATTGAAAGCCCCGCCAGCGTTTCCTAACTCACTTTGCGGAAGGAAAATAATTAATACAATAACATTTTTTCAAATTATTTTCTCTCGGAATTGTATCACTTGTGGTGAAGTAATAATTCCAATTTTAATTTCAATTCCTTATAGCCATTAAGAAAAGTGCTGTGGTTTCCTATGGCCTCGTTGTGTTAGCATAACAATGCAAATATACATAACTGCTGAAAATGAAAACTTAAGTTGTTATACCACAATTTGAAAATTTCTCTCCAAACTCGGAGAGGGGAGGGGATGGAAGATGGAGGCTGCGATAGGTAATCCGGTTTATAATATAATTATATTTCCAGCAAATTTGCTGCTAAATTTATACGTTTTTAGATATCAAAAAATTCCGGAAAAGCAAAAGTTTGTAAAAGAAGTTGGATTGGCACACGATGGCCTTGAAAAAAATATTCATTGCCTTGTTTTGCTGTTTTTTTGTTTTTTGGTTAACAAACAAAACACTCCTCTTTACCTCCACTCAACTCCATAGCAATGGCGTATATATGTCAATGAGAATGACAAAAACTGCTTGGCAATAAAACAGAACCAAAGCCAAAGTACGGAAATATTTAAACGATTATGGCGTTTTTACATTCCATTCTTCCCTATTTGCAAGAGATTCACATGAGCAAAATTCATGTATTCACGTTCATACACGAATCTCCTCCCACATATAAGGATACACTAACCACAAAGTCTGTGTATTTCTATGTGCAATAACGAAAAATGAAATATGTATCCTTATTTTGTTTTGTTTCAAACATTTTTGAGGCTACAAACAATGCAAGAACGTTTGAGCGTTTGTGTGTGGGAGGGAATGTAGATGGAGTGCCCAACTGCTCTAACACATTCATGAATGAAAGACAAATACCTACAATGAAATTCAAATAAAAAGGACTGCCAACATAAAAACATTTGCTATGTTTTTTAGAAAAGTTGGTCACTTGGTCGGAAGTAGGTCGTATACCCCCTGTGTGATGAGTGCCGCCAAATGGGAAAAAATATAAAAATATCAGAAAGTGCTGCGAACCGTGGGTCTGGATAGCATGATCCAGCGTCCCTCAACCTCATCATATACAGGAACCAAGAAGTGTTGCTGCCAGCGAGTGGAGATATGAACAAAAAGAACATTTTACGTGTGGCGTTATAAATTATGTAGCACGACGAGAACTTTTGAACACAAAAGCATCACATCCTTGTGCAAACAGACCCAAACCCATATAGACCTCTGTAGAAAACGGGGGATTTTCATTTGCAAATACAACGAAACAGACACAGAGCCCCGCAGGCTTTTGAAAAACATGCAGAGGCTCTTGTAGCAAGTGGCATAAATGCTAGAATTCTGAACGACTGCGTAATCGCCCTCACAAATGGAATTTGTGGCATGACCAGGGCACTGCCAAAGGCATCCTTTGCTCCTTCCACAAGCCAAATGGATATTTTGTTCAGCAATTTAAGAGAAACAAATCGTATCACACTTTTTCGCCAGCATTAGGCGAAGGTGTCACAGCTAAATGCGAGTAACTTAATTTATTTGAGTGGGCAAAGTCTTTATATTAATGATGGAGTAGATGTCCAGATTTTAATCTGTGCTCTGCACGAAACCGAACAAAAACGGAAATCTCCACAGTTTGTTTGAATTTCAACACCGAATGGTCAACAAATAATGATTATGTGAATTATCGTACAAGCGGAATCAGCCATTTAATTATAAACGCTATAAAGGTCTCGCAAGTAACAGGACCTTAAGGATAAAATGGTATATATGTATGTATATAATGCGCGTGCGTTCTTAATCAATTTTTATCTATAATTTTATCAATGGCCAAAAATCATTTTGGATTTATTTGAACATCTTCATTTTACTATCGGCAATTTTTGACAGGCTAATAAATTGGCCATGGAAATGTGTTCATTAGTCCAAGCGTTGATTAGAGTGATGATTCACACCTTTGGAATTATTTTTTAATTACAATTCCTGGGAAGCATGTCAATGTCTACAACACAATTTGAAATTTATCGACCAGAAAATAAAATTTATGACCTGTTCATGAGTCAAATGAATTCCAGAGCAAAAAAATCACAAAAAAAATTGTAATAAAGTTTTCCATGGAATTGAAATTATAAATTAATATTTATGGAAATTTTTGTAATTATAATAATTTTTTTGTTAACTTCTTCAATTGTTGTGTAATCTGTTAGTCGATTATTAATACTATTTATGTTTTTTTCTTGTTTTTAAGCTCATGTATCTTTTTTTATAATTTATGATTGTTGTTATGTTTTTGTAGATTTGGAATCCGTATATGGCCTTGCGACTTGGATTCGTGGAGAAAGAATAAATAAAAAAGAAATTTTTTTATGTTAGAAAATTAGATTGATCAAATTTTCTCATTAAAAACCTAAACTATTGGACCCCAAACAGATTTTTGTAACACTTTCGCATAGAAAATACTGAAAAAAAATGTATACATATATAAAAAAATACGCATACATAAAATGGATTTTGAACAACTCAAAAATTTAATAAAAAAAAAGGACTTAGTCAAAGCATTTCAAATTAAAAGAAAATTATTTAAATAGCCCGGTACGTCGACTTTTTTTATGAATAATTTCGTTATTGTATAAAGATCTCAGAAATCGGGAAATATCTTGCAATTGTTTGAAAAGAGAATATTATAGCGCACACTTTGAGTGTTGACTTTGAAATAAGTTCGAGATTCGATTCCTTTTTTTAAATCTAAACTAAGAAATGATGACAAGTGAAAACTCAAAAATCTTGAACTACCTTGTATATACATGCAGGTTTCAACTCTTTTTCACTAAAAATGATAAATAAATTATTTTTTTTTTCTTCTGAGCTGACAATTGGCGTTACTTGTCATTTTATTTTGTGTGCGAATAAAATTAATTTATTTCTTTACGTATTATTACAATTTTAATATGAACTTATTGGACATGGATTATTTGTTTATTTTATTTCTTTTTATTCTTTTTTATTTCTATAGAATCATATTTCAAAATTTCCTATTTTCAATCGAGAGAGAATGTACAACTTTATTTTTTACATAACATACTAAAGTGTACACTTTTTTTTATTCTAAAAGGTCCTTTTGTTCCTATTTTTCATCTCTCCCCCCTCTCTCTCTCTCTCGGCAAATTCATTCTATTATCTCTATACCCTTAACGAAAATATTGCATTTGTGTATATAATATGAAGCTTTGATGGAATACGGTTTTACGGTTTTGTTAAATTTTATAGTTTTCTTGTTAAATCTTGAAGAGATTTGTTGAATCTAATAGTTCCTTTTCTTTTGATTAAAATCCTTGAAATGCATTTCCTTTGTTATTTACGTTGTCCGCAAAGAAAAATATTCCATAACATAATTCCATGCCATTCCAACTTTGTGTTCATGTGCATTTATGGTGCTGCTGCACCGCTGAACGGCCTGGCTTTTATTTTATCCCCATAAAGAAGATAAAGAGTGAAAAATATATGCTAAGGAAAATTTCACACATAATGTAGTCAGCTATTCGTTTGTCACCAGCATCGGTTCAGGCATCAAGGCTGAAGGATTCATGGGGCTATGTTGAACCGAACGTGTGAAAAATATCGTGCAAATGAATGCATAGTAGTGCGACTATCAACACCATCACTACATGGAATTTTAACATGGTCGAGTGTCAGTATGCTATGGGAAAAAATGTATGTATGTGAAAGGGTTGGATAATAATCTATGTATATAAAAAAAATTGCTTCTGTAGATTAACGTTTACTGGATTTTAAGTCCCGGATGCAAATAAAATGGTAATAAGTATATCAAAATTAAAAAGTAATGAGAATCATGCAAGCTCTCAATAGTGGGCATTATTAAATTCTTAAAGCTCATATTTAAATTTCAAATATTTTCATATCATCGCATTTTGTTTGAAGTGGATTTACTCTTTACGAACAGCACAAAAGGAAATGTCTGAGAATTAATGTTTGGAACTTAGTATATATATATATATATATATATATATATATATATATATATATATATATATATATATATATATATATATATATATATATATATATATATATATATATATATATATATATATATATATATATATATATATATATATATATATATATATATATATCGGACTATATACACCAAAAAAAAAATACATTACGAAATTTTTGACAAATGAATTTCCCATTTGTTATAAAAAATTTTCTTTAAGGTCATAGTTTATTTTATTTACTTTAATGAAAATGTTGTAGAAAACTTTATCTAAAATTTCTCAGGTCCGAAAAGAAAACTCTTATTTTAGTGTTCTGCTTACACTTCATCTCTTCTTTCTTTTTTCTCTGTCTTGAATATATTTCCAGCTAAAATGTAAATGCAGAGTAGACAATCATCAAATATGGAAAGTAGATCAAGTTCTTAACCCCATTAATATTTTGTTTTTGTGGTATAAAAGAAAAATGTTTCAACGACATGGCTAAAAAGAACTCAAGGATGACACTATGTTCGGACTTTTAATACAATTCAATTTGCATATATTCTTGCTATTTAGGGATTTTGGAGCATATCGCCGATTTCGGGAGTTGCATGATGACATACGCGATCCGAATGTTATTTAGATCCCATGCTGAGCAGAAAACATTTTTTTGCCAATTTTTGTTTGAGATGTTAGAACTCATAACGTAGTTCATTTTTAAACCACACGTACCAAATTTAAAGAAATTAGATAAATTATTCTATACTTCAATAGACCCACATATAAAGTAAAAGTACTTTGCTCAGAAGCAAATAAACCCAAATTTATGGCACTTATTTTAAAGAAAAAATTTCGAGTCAAAAGTTTAATTTTAGCTTGAAATTTGGCACATCTTAGTTTTTGTTTTTTTAATTTTTGATTATATAAGGAAATTTGCTTTAAACTGACGTCGAACTTTTAGCTTGAAATTTGGCACATTTTAGTTTTTGTTTTTTTTAATTTTTGATTATATAAGGAAATTTGCTTTAAACTGACGTCGAACTTAATTTTTACAATTAATTAAAATAAAAGCAAACTGTAAAAGGGATATTTAAAAATGTTTCTTGTGTAATTTTAAACTATTCAATTTGCGAACTTTTTTCAATAT